>NW_026126751.1:0-235522 GCF_943737965.1 Phodopus roborovskii | reverse complement strand
CTGTGTTCATTTCAGTATCCCATGTCCAGTGGATTATAAAAACCTATAAATCAGCTTTATGTAAACACAGTGCTATTTTATGGCTGCTGCAGGCAGTCACTGTGCATTGTATAATTCATACAGACACAATTCAGATAATGCAAGCAAATATTTGGCCAGTAAAAAGGTATTCAGAATAAGCTCAACTTAGTATCAAGATAAAATCATGCCAGATTAGGAAGGGTAATGGGAATAAAACCATTTTTCAGAGTCCAGTCAAGGGGACCTGTGTAAATGTTTGAGTTTTCATGGTCGAGAGAATAGGCACCAAAGAGATTGTCTTCCTGGTCTACACGCTGCAAACACACACACACACACACACACACACACACACACACACACACACACACACAAACACCTTGGGGATGTGAATACACACCATAGACAAGCCTTGAATGATACTTGGTAAAAGTTCCTTAACAATATTCCTCTGAAAAAACTACTTTGTGGAGAAATGGATAACTAGTCAGGAAAGAGTAAAAACCCATCATGTAGTATGTGACAGACACAATGCAAACATTTTTTGACTGGTAAACATTGCAAAAGGATTTCCTTAGGGTAAGGCTTTAAGTGTAGGAAGACAATTAGGACACATGCGTTATTTCATTTGTCACTGTAGGGATAAATAAAAACACTTTTGTTTGTTTTTCCAGATATTGTTTTGCTGTGAATCTTATACTGTCATGAGATCATTTTGTAGACCCAATTAGCCTCAAATAGAAGAATTCCCTCTGCCTCCTGAGGGCTGGGATTAAAAGGACACTGTCACCACATTTTACAGCTAGTGTCATTTATAACATTTTAGTTACTAGAAGCGCTTTGTGATTAACAAGAGAGATAATAGCACACAGAGAAGTGTGTGCTACCTAATAATAATAATTGATTTGTTGGATTCTCCCTCTCACTGGGCAACCTGGCCCTGTTCCTATTCTCTAAAGTCCTCTTCCTGCCCTGATTGTTTCTCCTCATCACCTATCACTCCACCGTCCTCTCAAGGTCCTGCATCTTCTTCTGATAGAACAGCACTGGAGTCACATGCTTCTCGAATGGTCAGGTTCCTTCGTGCCCTGGTGTCGATCTTCTGCTTTCCCACGGGTAAACTTCACTTCCCTCCTGGATCTTTCTTTCGGGCATAGTCACTCTATACTGACATCACGAAGGCTGTGCAAGGAGTTGGATGGCTAGCCATGCATTGGTCAGCTCCATAAGACTTAGTATGCTGGATCACCCTGATACTCAGTTTCAGGTGGTCTGGCTCGATCAAACCACATTAGTCTGGAAGGAATCCACATCTTTTCATTTACTGTGGAAACAAAATAGAAATCTTCCCAGTAACGGTCCTTGAACATAAATTTTGGAGTCAGAACATTTTTTTAATTTAATTTATTATTTTACATGTCGATCCCAGTTCCCTCTTCCTCCCTCCCGCCCTTTCTCCCTCACTTCTTCTCTCCCTTTTACCCTCTCTGTGCCCTCTTTGAATCCCCAATGACAGCACCCCTTACCAGCAGGAGTAGTTTGGGAAAACTGACCTTGAAATTCCCAAATATTGTCCATAAATCTTTGTTTTAATTTAAATGGACTTGGTTATATAAAATAAAAAAAAGAGTTAGTATGCAGAGCCATGAAGAGCTGGGCCAATGTCACCTCCATGACTCCAGTTTCAATTTACTTTTTGCAGATCTTGGTTCCTAAACTGATCCTTCGTCTTTATAAGTATGCAAGTACTGCCAGTTTTCTCTCTTTTCTATTTCTGACCCCAATTGGTTAACAGATACCCCTTCCCTTCACTCCCTTTCCCAATAAACTCCTGTAGGTTTGTTGAGGTTGTTGGATCCATAAATTGAGGCTTAGCCTAAGCAACATAAGAAAGACTCTTTCTCAAACAAACAAAACAAACAAACAAAAATAAATAAAATAAAAAACAAGAAAACATGATAGGCACAGAGACACACACTTGAAACCCAGCACGATGTAGAGGTGGAGGCTGGAGAATCAGGCTGACAAAGGCATTCTTTTACTATTAGAGCCTAACGATCAGTGTTCACTACATAAAATCTTGTGTACAGATGGAAAGCACCCACAAACAGGCAAAAAAAAACTGCAAAGCAAAACAGGATAAATCAAGACTTTATTATCTTTGAAAACAATACATGACACCACAGTTTAGCAGGTTGTAACCTAAACAGTTTGAAAATGTAAAGCTATTTCAATTGGGCAATTTTTTCCAACTGACAAAAAAAGATGAAAGGGCACCTTTAAAGCAGCAACAAAACATGTAAGCAGATACATACACACACAATACAGGAAATCATCTAAGGTGTTGCAGAAAAATCAATCTTAACCCTGACATGTATATGACAAGTGTTCATTTGAAAATTGAGTAGTTGGTATCTGTAATCAAGTTCGAGCAATCTCAGCTACCACAGAAACTAAGACAGTATATTGGGCTGCCATGTAGGCAGGAGTTCCAGACCAGGCATATATTAGGCTACCTTATAAGGCAGGAGTTCTAGACCAGCCATAGGATCAACACAAGGCTAAAAGAAAATTTAATATTTGGATAAGCACTTTGAATGTCAGTCAGGCAAAGAGGCTGAATCCCCACATCTCGTTATACTCAAAATTGCCTTTTGACAAACACAGATAAATAGGGAAATATGTTGCCACACTTTACAGCTTAGCCTCCAATTTTAAATTCAGTGATGTCTACCAAGTTATCTTGGATAAAGTTTGGGTGAAGATATCTTTTCAATGTTGTTCTCTTGCTTCAATGCTGCGATAAACCTGAAGGTGGTCATGATAGGGGCCCATGGGCAATTCAATGGCAGGTGAGGTGACCAAAGGTGGGGAACAAACATGCCAGGAAGCCAAGAGCAGGGTGAGAAGTTCTATTAGAAAGGGAAAGGGAGAATCACACAGGGAAAATGAGATAAACAGAAACAGACACACAGATAGGTGACGGGAGAAAGGAGGGGGTGGGCACAAAGAGACGGAGGGGAGAGCAGGAATAGCAGCCAAAAGAACTAAGAGCCTGAAGGAGAGAAGAGGACGGGAGTGTGGTGGGTGAGGTCTGTCTTCGCGGTGCATTCTACCATGTGACAGAGTCATACTACCATAATGCCCAGAGTCTTACAGGTTGATTAGATGATAACAAGCAGATTGCATCTAGAAAAGAAAGGTAGCCATTGCTTTTACTAAGAAGTAATGACTCCAAATCAAACACCAAAGTAGCTGCAAAATAGGTATGAACTTAATTCCTAAACTGCCAGCCTTGGCTAGCAAGGTCAAAGGTTCATTCAGTCAGCTTGGTCTCCTTTGGCTTAAAGTGAGACAGATGCAAGGAGAAACAAATCATGTGACTCAGCAGCTCAATCCTACAGTATGAAGGACTTTGATAAAGTGCTTGACAACAGTGTCTGTGGGTATGTTCCAGAGAGTAGTGGTGGACAGGAATTGAGAGCAGGTAGGCACCTCCAAAGAAACATAGCTCGTTAGTGCAGGAGAGATTGAGTCACAGATTGAAAGGGTAGTGAGTGGAAAGGAAAACAGAAACCCAGAGTTCCCAATGCAATTTTTCAATAATACTGAAAAAAAAGACTCCATTTTTAATCTGAACTCAGCAGTCTTGGGTGGTGTTGGAGAATAGAAAACAAAGGATCAGATGGTGGATCTAAAAAGTTGATGATTTTGCATCTGGCCCAACCCCAGGTCAAGCCTCTAATGGCAACTTTTAAGGGGCTGAGTCTGAATTGAGGGGTGAATTTAGAGGAGGGATTGCTGGAGATACCTGAGTTTGGGGAATGAAATGGTGCTACCTGAAACTCATTGAAAAAGCAGAGGCTTCAATCAACCCTCCTTCTCCACCTACTCAAGGAACAGATGCCTGAGTTCTCGAGGTATGTTGGCAGCTGAAGGAAAACTTCTCTACCCACACCTCCTGCTGAGTCCACCAACACCTGAATCCTCAACCACATTGTTCCTTGCCAACAGGAAGAATCGAGCTCACACCAATGTGCCCACAACTCAAGGACACAGAGGTAATTTAGGTTGAAGCCCTGATGGCTTCCATGTGTATATAAATGATGGGATTAATTTGTTGCTCTGTTCCAAATCCCACTCTTAATTTTTCTGTGTATCTTCTGCTCTTCTGGTCGTGTCTCTTAGAGCTGTAAGAACCAATCAGAACCTCTGAGGGACACACCATTTAGAGGGGTCTGTTCTTTGGAATCCAGGGATTCTTCTCAGATCATCTCGGAAAATCAGAAGTTATTTCTTATGAACTGCGTTGTTTCTTTGTGAACAGAGATGTAGGGCAATGGGATGGACACTCTCTCTTTTCAAATCTCTGTCTGTAACTCTCTCACTCACCCCCATCAATTTCTCACTCACTTTCCATCTCTCTATCCAAAACTATGCACTCCCATCTAGCACACTAAATCACTTAAGTGCAGGGAATGCATCCTCATGAGCTGGAACATATCTGCAATTCTGTAGTATCAGGGTTAGGGTTAAGGGTATAAGAATTTGTTCCCCAATTATATACTCATTTATAATTTGCCTTCAGACTAATTATGACTTATTAACATACTATCCTACATGAATTAATTTGTTTATTAAGACTATTGTCTAACATGTTCACAAAACTATTTGTGATGTAGATGTTTATCTTGCCAGAGTTAATATAAAATGGCAACTAATTAATTAAAAAATTTAATTTTTAAAAAATTATTACTTCAGGAAGAGATCAGTCTGACTTCTCCATGTGGGATTTAAATATGTACCACCATGTCATTATTCAATCATTTTGAATTATATATTAATTATTTAAATACGATGAATTTGTTGTCCTTCATAACTGGAGTGTAGGGATTTCTAACTGGGATTTAATCCGTGATGACAGCGTACATTATAATGTCTGGCATGTCTGCCCAGGAATTGATGATAAAAATATTTCAAACACGTACATATTTAAAAGATGTAACTCTTCAATTGTTTCATTATATAAACTGTGAACCCTGAAGTTTGGCGCCACCTTGTGTCATTAAATTGTGACAGACGATCTAAATATTTGATTATTTTATTTTTCAGATCTGTCTTTTTCTACAGGAACATGAAGTCTGAAACCACCATGTTGGTGTTAATTGTCTCCTGTGATTTCACATTATTTATTTATTTATTTAAATCAATATTTGATATCATTAATATTATCTCACTAGGGTTGAATTATGAGAAATTATCTCATTCATTTATTTTTTGTTCAAATCTATGATTAAAAACTCAATGATCTCTTCAGTTTTTCAACAATCTGATAGGATCACGAATAAAACACCATCCACATGTTTCATTTTTATTCATTTAATTATGAAAATCTGTCATAATTTATTCAGGGAGTCACTGGAGTTTTGAGCCTCCTTATGGGATCAGTCATGCCAGACTATCACATCATTTAATACTACACTTACTTATTTAACTGCCAAAATCAGGAAAGTAAATAATAATTCATCATTTAATTAACTTATTTAAAATAAAGGTGATGTATGGACCATAGAATACTTTGGAGTCAGATTTTGGGAGTTGATGATGTAACATCTCATTACATGAATATTTAGCTACCTAAATAGATTATTACATCAAGGGACTTTATATGAATCTCTTAGATCTTCCTTGTGTTTCAATTTCTCTGGTGTTGTCAATTATATGCTGGTGATCCTTTGCTCTGTGTCTAAAATCCATCTGGGAGCAAGTACATACCATGTCCTTCCTTTTGTGACTGTGTTGCTTACTTTCAGGATGGTTTCTTCAAGTTCCATCCACTTGCCTGTGAATTTCAGATTCCATTGTTTTGTTTTGTTTTGTTTTGTTTTTCCCACAGAGTAGTTTTCCGTTGTGTAGATGTGCCATCATATCTTCTTTGTCAATTCTTCTGATTTAGAAACGCATCAGTTTGCCTCAGGTTCTTGCTGTTTCAAATATTAGCCATAGACACAGCTGAGCACACCATGTATCTTTGTTGCATGGATGTGGAACCTTTGGGTATATGACTAAGAGGGGATCAGCGGGTCTGTGGTAGACTGATTCCCAATTTCTGAGGAACCACCACACTGACCTCCAAAATGGCTGTGCAAGTTTGCACTCTGACCAGCAGAGCAAGGAGTGTTCCGTTTCTCCACATCATCTCCAGCATAAGTTGTCATTGGAGTTCCAAAATTTTAGCCATTCTGGCAGGAGTAAGATGGTATCTCGAGTTTTTTTTGATTTGCATTTCCCTGATAGCTAACGATGTTGATCACTTTCTTTCGTGTCTTTCAGCCTTTTTGAATTCCTCCATTGAGAATACTTTTCATTTCTGTACCCCGTTTTTAATAGGGTTATTTGGTATTTTGATGGCTATTTTCTTTCTTTTTTGGATATTTTGGATATCAGCCTCTGCTCAGATGTAGGATTGATGAAAATCTTTTCCCAGTCTGTAGGCTGCCATTTAGTCTTGTCAACTGTGTCCTTTGCTTTATAGAAGCTTCTAGAGACTGAGGAGGTCCACATTTACTAATTGTCAATCCGAGTGTCAGGAATTATGTTTTGGAAGGGTCTTCTATGCCAATTTGTTCAAGAATTTCCTCCCACTTTCTCTTCTAAGAGGTTCAGTGTGCCAGGTTTTTGATCTGTTTGACTTGAGTTTTGTGCATGGCGATAGACATAGTTCTATCTGCAGTTCTACACACCATCATCAAGTTGTGCCAGCAACATTTGTTGAAGATGACTTACTCCTCCTGTTGTCTAGTTTTAACTGTTTTGTCAAAATGAGGTGTTGGAAGGTGGTAATGCGTTAATGACAGGATTTTCTATTCAATTCCATTGGTCTACTGCTCTACATTTTTGCCAATACCAGGCCCTTTTCAGGGGTATTGCTCTGTCGTATAGCTTAAGGTTGGGAATGGTGATGCCTCCTGAACTTCCTTTGTGCAGGAGTTTTTGCCTATCTAAGTTCTCTTGTTTTTTCCATATAAAGTCCATTATTATTTCCTTTCAAGGTTAGTGAAAATTGTGCTGGGATTTTTAATGAGGATGGCACAATATCTATGGATTGATTTTATCAGATTGCCATTGCTACTACTTATGTTCATCCTACCTATCCAAAAGGCATGGGAATCTCTCTTTGTTT
The DNA here is from genome assembly GCF_943737965.1 of Phodopus roborovskii. NCBI lineage: Eukaryota > Metazoa > Chordata > Mammalia > Rodentia > Cricetidae > Phodopus > Phodopus roborovskii. The sequence continues at coordinate 228,321 of NW_026126751.1, read as the reverse complement.
TGCTATTTTCTTGAATTTCTTTCTTTAAAGCCACAAGTTCTTAATATTAGGTCATTTTGCTTGTTTGGTAAGCATTATCCCAAGATACGCTGTTGTTTTTGGCCTAATGCATAAATGAGGATATTTCTCAGATTTCTTTCTCAGCCCCTTTGTTTTCTGAATAAATTAAGGCTACTGAACTTTTGAGAATATCTTGTATCCTACTAGTTTGCTGAAGGTGTTTATAAGCCTCAGGTGTTCCCAGGTAAAAGATTTTTTTCTTTTTTCTTTTCTTTCTTGGTAGGGGTTCAATTTTGTAAACTATCATATCATCTGCAAATAGAGAAAGTTTGATTTCCTTCATTTCCATTTTATAACTGATCTACTTTTGTTTTTCTTATTGCTTTAGCTAGTACTTCAAGTAAAATATTAGAGATGTGGAGAGGTAACAACCTGTCTTGTTCCTGATTTTAGAGAAATCCCCTTAAACTTCTCATCATTCAATTTGATGTGTCTGTTGGTTTACTGAATAGTGCTCTTATTATGTTTAGGTATGTTCCTGTGCACCCTGATCTCTACAAGGCCTTTGTGTGAAGGGGTGCTGGTTTTTGTGAAGGTTTTTCAGAATCTAAAGAGATTATTGGGTGGTTTTCTTTTTCAGTTTGTTTATAAGGTGATTAAGCCTACTTGGTTGTGGTGGGTGATTTCTGTGATGTATGCTTGGTTCAGTTTGAGTATTTTATTGATATTTTTGCATCAATATCCATTAGGGATATTGGTCTGTAATTTTTATGGTAGGTGTGTCATTGTGTGGCCTGGATACCAAGGTGATTGTGGCCTCATAAAAGAGTTTGGTAATGAACCTTCTGTTTCTCTTGTGTGGAACAATTTGAGGAGTATGAGATTTAGCTCTTCCTTGATTTTCCAGTAGAATTCTGGACTGAAGCCATCTGGCCCTAGTATTTATTTATTTATTTATTTATTTATTTATTTATTTTGTGTGTGAGTGTGTGTTGGAAGGCTTTTGATGACTGCTTCTACTTCATTAGTGGTTTATAGGTCTATTTAAGTTTTTGTCTGTTCTTGATTTTATTTTGGTGATGATTATCTCAAGAATTTGTTCATTTCCTTTGAATTCTCAAATATTGTGGAGTACAGGTTTTCAGGTAAGACCTGAATATTGTCACGAGACTCACAGAGGTCACACCTTTATACAGAGCCCTGGAGATGTATAAAGTTAGAAGCAGGGGATTGAATAGTCAGTCTGAGAATTCTCCAGCCCCTCCAAGGAGAGGAAGGTGTCTGGAAACTTGGTGAGAGTTTGTGGAAGAAATGATCAGTGCTTTCTTCCTGATATGAAGGTAAAGGTAGTGGCTTGGCTTTCTCCGGGTCTGCTATGTATCTTGCTGCACTCAACATTAATGGCAGCACATGGGAGTTAGCGGAAATCAGAACTCTGTGAGTTGTATGGTAGAATAGCACGGTCTTAGAGCTAATTACCAGGAATGTAGAGTGTGTTACCACTGAGAAACACTGTCTCAAAAATATACAATTGACATTGTAATTTTCAACAGGATCTAACTCAGTTCAGTCTCTTTCCTAAAAGTAGATGTAATCAAGATGAACATGTCTTCTTTTGTTATTCTTCCATGAAGATTGGAAGATTTACTGAAACCATGCTTAGATTCCACTGGTCATGGCAATGATTACATAAAAATGGAAAGCTGATTAATGACTATAAAACTAATTATTTAACAATACATAGACAGATGCTTAGAGTTTGAGATGACTTGCAGAATGGGTTTTTACTGTTGCATAGACTCCAGTTCAATCTGTTTCCTGATGGGAAATCCAATCAAACTGGTCACAACCAAGCTATACCACTACACTCTGATGGGAGGATTAATGAAGTTTCCATATCAGCTCAGAATGAATAAAGTGTTTAGATAGGGCTGAGCTTCATTGATCAAATGAATAAGGAAATCTTACAAATGTCTACATGTAATCATGAGGTAAATCCGAGAATTGAAAATTGGGGAGAAGTTTTGTTTACTTATTTGTTTGTTTTGTTAATTTTTGTTTTTATCAAGACAGATTTTCTGTTTTGCTTTGCAGTCTGTACTGGAATTCAATCTGTAGAACAGGCTGCTCTTGAACTAACAGAAGATCTGCCTACCTCTGTGCCCCAAGTGCTGGGACTAAAGGTGTGAGTCACCAATGCCTGTGCATGGACTAGTGGTAGGAATAACCTGAGTCTTTGGTACAATCTGGTCTCTCCCCTTCCCACATCTGATTCTCTCAATCCACAGCTGTGAAAACTCAAAGTATGATTGGGTGGGGATATGCTAAATTATCCAATCAGATGGCAGAATATGGCTGAAGGTGGGGATATGAATGGAAGTGTAAAGAATGAGGACATAAGGGTTATCCTGGCCAGGGTAAAAGGAGTTTTTTGGATCCTCAGTCCACTACTGCAACTGTTATGTGTGACCTGATCAATTAGCATTTAACCCCATCAGGACATACAACCTTGCAAAGGATCTCAGTCCCTCGGGTCATCTTAGTATCCTTGGTTTGTTATTATATTAGTTTTTCTATTTGAAGCTGAAAATCTTATTTAGCCCCTGGTTAGCCTGAACTCTACATGTAGCTTAGTGTCATGAGAACTGAGTCTTTGTGCTAACCTGCTGTTATATACAAGAGAACGATGAGGTTGCTATATTCAAGGGTTAAGGCACACTGAGCAAAGTACTCTCACCAACAACTCCAATCTGGCTTAAAAGGATTTGAATTCAGTATGATTATAGACTTGTTCGATGAAATGAAGAAAATTCTGCCAGCAGAAGCCCACAGATGGCCATGAGTCTCAGCAAAGCATCAAGTTGACAAATTGTATTTACTCAAACTCATAAGGAGTGGTCTGGGAGCTCATGTTGGCTCCCAGGTCTAAAATATTAGAAATGACAGTGACTGTATCCATTTCACATGTCACTCCCAACAACCCCCACTGATTGAGTACCAAGTAAACTTGGCTGTGGGATTTTTAACTGGATCTTGAGGATCAAGAAAGACATTTGAGAAGATGATTTTCACAAAAGTCTGAAAGCTCTTGTTTGCTGTTCCAGTCTCTCATTGCCCAGGGCTGTGGTATTCTAAGGAGCAGTGGTACGATTATGGGAATAACAGGAGATCTGTTGCCATGGTGGCTCATGTCTATGAGCATGAGCCCTTTGAGGGACCTATGGCTATGAAAGAATTCAGACAGTGTGTAATAGAGTAATCCTGGGTTTCCAACATTTCTAGGGTAGTGACCAAAGCTCGAAACGGGGTTATGCTATGAAGGGGTAAGAGTTCTGCTAAAAGTCCTTGTCTGAAGAGTTAATTCCTCTGAATATTTCCATAGCACCTGTCTGTGTGAAGGTCAGATGAGTTCGACCTTGACACTCGAGTTGCTGGCAAAAGTAGTCTGCTCAAAATGAAGCCTTGGCTATCTCTGCTCTGAATAAGCTACCCATGGAGCTCTTCCCACCACTATTCAAGATGCCTTTAGGGAAACAAACAAAGATCCTGAGTGCTATGGTGGCAGCCTGGCCTTTCAGATGCACCTTCCCTTCGAGAGCCCACGATGAGTTTCCTGACCTGGAGATCTTGAAGACTGTGCTGGTGGCCTTGATTTGATGATTCTGCAGGAGGATTGACCTAGGTGAGAGTCAGAAAGAGATGTGACATGGAGGGGAAGAGTGTGGATGGAGAGAAGTTACTACAGAGTTCAGAATGTGGATATAGTTGAATCAGAGCTTTCTCAGAAGTGAATAAATGAACAGAGACAGTGGTGCATGAGCCTGCTGCTAAAAGATATGATCAGCTTACCACAATGAGTCTACTTGGGCCTCTGTAGCCAGCGCCTAGAAAGGAACTTTTGAGTCTTGGTTTACAGGATGCATTCAAGGAAGTGGATGTGTGAGGGGAAAAGCTGATGATTCTTTTCATGATAACATCTCGTCGATTATCGATATTAGTGATTACCCTTGTCTGTAGTTGCAAGATGGCACGTCAGGCATTTTGTATATCATCTAAAATTGATTACAGGCTCCACGCTGCTAATTCCCACCAATGGAAAACAGGAAATTGCTCATGTTCCTTCTGTCTGCCACCTTTCTGCACAGTGTCTACAGCAAAATCAAGTTCTGCAAATGAACTCACTTCTTTCATACCACTCTCTTGGTTGCAGTCCCCAATGCCAGCCATGGGCTTTGGTAAACCGTGAATAAATTACCTATGTTAGCTTCTGAAGATCACCCAAAGCCTCATCACAGAGGATTTGCAGTAGTTTCTTCGAGGTATAGAGGTAGTTCAAGGCAACATTAAATGTGATCCATGCAATTTTCATGACCTAACCTATTATGCCTTGTGCCAACTCAATATAATCTTGCAAAATTTTGATCACACAAATCTAGTGTGTCTTCATTCACCTGACATGAATTAATGCACCCTGAGTATTTAAAGAACACAATCACCTAATATGCGTTAGTTAAGATTTTTTATTGCTGTGTATAAACACAAACAAATTCACAAGTCTTTTTGTTTGTTTTTTGAGAAAGAGTTTCTCTGTGGCTTTGGAAGTCTGTCCTGGAACTATTAGTCTTATATGTCCCTCTTGTCTCCATCTAACAGAGATCTGCTTGACTCTGCCTGCTGAGTAGTACTCTGCCAGTCAGAGATCAACCCCAATCTCACCAATGACAGGCAGGGTGTGGTATTCACCTTTAAACTAACCAAGAGATCTTATATAGAGGACACTTAATTGGAATGATTCACAGTTTCAGGTACAGTCCATTGTCATCATAAGGGAAAACATAATTGAAGAAGAATGGGATGCTGGTTTCATCTTGGTACACAGGCTACAGGATATCCTCTAACACACTTGCTCATATTCTGAGCATGGGAACTATAGAAAGCCCATCATCAGTGATAATCTTCTTCAGAAATGCAAATCTAACTGCATCAATGCCTCACCTAATAGTACCACACCCTATGACATAGATCAAGCCCAAATCACACTCAAACCATCATGTTTCCTGAAGCAGGGCCTTTTTCATGATGGTAACTTAAGCAATGATTACATGCCACTTTTTCCATTGCAATACACTCAGAAAAACTATTCATTTTACTTAGTCTGAGGCAAAAAACATGCAGAAAACATGAAATTTTTTTTGTCCTGTGAATGCAATGGATGGTTTACTCCAGGACGTAAATGTGCAATTTTAAAACTCTAGGACATAATTTTCATCTTCTGGTATTTTTAGATCATTTGTGATTTTGGAGTGGATTATATTTTAAATCAAATTGCAGTGTTACAGATTAATAGGTCTGTTTGTTAAAAATATTTCTGTAAAAATAATTGGTATCCTCAAATAAAGTGTTAAAGATGCTAGTCTAAAACATGTACTAAGGGAATACATTCATTTATTTAAGAGGGATATTCAGAGAAGCAACTACCTGGATCAAGGACACCTATGTAATAAAGAGTGAGCCTGTCTCAGAAACATAATTCTGAAAACTAGAAGTGAAGCTGTTCTATTGTTTGCCTTTCAATGAGAAATAACTCCATAGACTTAAGAGATAAATAAAAATATCTTTGTAATGTTAGCATGCATCTTTTTCTGGCTAATGGGCCAAATGGGACATAGCCTAAAACAGATTTGTTAGGGATTTTGGAGATTGGGTTTCCCTGTGCAATAGCATCAGTTGTAGTGAGACTACTGTGTTCTTGACATTGGTTTCAAACTCACAGAAATCTGCCTGCCTGTCTCCTGAGTAATGGGGTGAAAGAAGCAACACCACACCCTGGATCCTAAAGCAGACTTTTGCATTACATAGATACTGCAATTTTTAAATTCTTTCAGGGTCAGATTACAACTGAAACGTTGAAGAGTGAAATAGTAATAAAAAACAGTAAAGGAGCCAGAGCAATTAAAGACTTCAACCAAAAAAAATTCTATCTTGATTATTTAATAGTACATAGGTACCAAGAAACAGACGTTCACACTTCACTGACAGGTCTTGGGTAGAGGTGTGTGAAGATGAGAAGAGGAAAGGCAGAACAGAGAAAAGATAAAACCTGGGGAAGGAATGTCTTGCAAAAGTATGTCTTATTCCCTAAGTAAGCTTCTTATCAGGAATAGCTTCCTGTTCCCCTACTTTCAGGGGAGATGGAAAAATGGGAAATTTCCAAGTCAGGAGAGTTATCTTTCAATTTGACCAGCTCATGAGGGCTACTCACACTTGCATCATAAGAGGAGAACACAGTGCATCTAGGGAACTTTACTATGTCCTCAGTGCCTTTGGACCGATAACCCAGCTCCATGTAGTGGGAAGAGTAGTGTTCACAGAATGAAGCAACCCCTCACAAAGTTCTGGATTCAACAATTACATTCTCTCCTATGCATCTTCATTATGTTAAAGGAAAAAATTCTATTTAATTCTCATTACCTGTGGGTCCTAAGTCTAGGTCCCCGGCTGGTACTGAATTTACTAAGCTCATTAATAGGTTTGAGAAGGAGCTATGTTCCTTCTTTATGAGTCAGGACCTAAACATATGACTTTCTTGCTCAGTCAACCCCTCAACACTACAGTGTTCATCTTTTCAAACACTTCTCCCTCTGGGCTCATCTTTCTCATCTGGCCAGAAATAGTTTTCTCTAAGAAGAAACTGGACCACCTAATAAATCATTCAGTAGTTCCCTCTTAGGCAGCTAGAATGACTTCTTCTACTGAGTGTGAGGATGAGCCTAGGGGACTGTTTGTAAATCAGAGTTCCTCCTTTGACATGATTTGCAGCCAAACTCCTACAGAGACATATAGGGGATACAAAAAGAGATAATTTTTACATAGCAACATTGAGTTCAAGTGAACTGAATTTGCTCTTACTTGGTTGTCACAGGCACTTAAAATCGGAAGGAAGCCAGGATCCAGATGACAAGGAGATAGTAGCTCTTTCTCCTCCAAGAAAGCTGGATGATGGCCTCTAAGAATGTGGGAGTTTTAGCCTTGAAACTAGAAGACAAATACTTGGAAAATGAACAGTAATGAAAACAGTAGTCTTCCTAGAAAGTTGAAGAGTTGGAGAGGGAATGAAACTAGGAAGTTTGTATTTATGAGCAATATTGTTAGTGAACACATGTTCAGTACCAGGTAAAAATAAAAAGAAAGCAAAACTAACTGCATTATTTGAGGTTCTCTGCATGAACAAGGGATGGTAGGGATAAAACTCTGTATACATGTAATACATGGTTTTATTATAATATCTCATAGGCTGTGGTCCAGGTAGTTAAAAAAATTGGCTGCCTAACAATGGGTATCTGAGGACTACAACAGTTGTTTAATTCACCAGATGTATGTCTCACCCCTGATCATCATTATACTCTTAAAGTCAAAAAGCTTTAAAGCTAGTAAAAGTAATAAACTTGGTAGCCATAGCTAGGGCAAACAGAAACAGAAGGAGAGCCTCCTCTTTCAATACCCCTTTATACATACAGGATACCACCAGATGGTGCAACTCATCATTAAGGTGAATCTGATTCTTCTTTATGTGTTTGTTTTATTGTGTATTTTATTTTTTTTTATTACTGACAAGCCTCATAGTTCTGATATTAAACAAATTTGCATGCCACCAAGTAGATAAATATGGATCTCATCATCTAATTCCATATAAAGCTTTCCTGAGTCTCTTTGACAGTTCTGGAACACATTCTGCCTACATGTCCTGTCTGAAATCCTATATGCACGAACCCATTCCAACTTGTCATGGGTACAAGGGAGAGCTCAAATAACAACTATAGTCCCTAAGATATTATTTTTCCTACCATAGGTTGTCTGGGCCTTTTTGGTGAATATCTCTATCTAAAGCAATATATTTGGGACCATACAGGCTTATACACACCTTTCAGTCAGAATACATGCAAAGCTGCCGTTCCCTAAAGGCCAGATATATGTGCAGTTATGGAGTGTCTTTAGTATTAGAAGTGATTCCTATTTGTTCTATACATATTAATAGAACACCTCTGCCATTGTTCCACCTTTGGTTGACTAAAGTTTGACATATGAATTGGTCAGACATCCAGTATTTGTTGTGAGATAATCATCTTGTCCCTCTCGCTGGCATAGATCATGTCCATTTGGGTGGAGACAGGGCCGGATGTGACCGGGGGAACTAATTTTTCAGGAGGATACTGGGAGAACTCTCTTGCCACCAGCACAGGAATAGCTTCCTGGGACCAGAGCCTGCTGGAGCTATTCTGTCTATGTTGTAAGATATTTTCCCTAGATAAACATCTATTCAGCCCAATTTTTCTCCTGATCCTTATCGAACATCAATATGTTGTGTCAGAAGAGGAGTCTGGTTTATACTTGACCTGGTTTTCGCAATGCAGCAGACGTTGCTCGCTTCCCACCCCATCCCCAAATGGGCGGGGTGTCTTACCTAACCAGGTCACCCGTACCACAACATGTGGGACATTTGCCCTCTGCCCTACAACTTTACCACCACCTCAGCCCTGAAAGAAATACTCACATGCTTCTCATCTTTTTGCCAATTCCCCACTTTGCGTTTGCAGCTGTGGCGCATATTACACCTGCCAAGCTGGTGTGTTTCCTGTGACCCAAAGGTGCCAGGGAAGAGATAACACCAGTTAGACCTGGGTTCCCTGAAATTTGCACAAAGCTCCTTTCCTCATTCGTTTAACAAGAATTTTGCTTGCCTTTTTGTTTGTTAAGAGCTATTCTTCAGGGACCAAGATCAGAAGGATTGTCTGCTGCGGATGCGATTTGGTGGGAAACATACAGGCATTACCACCACAAGCTGAGTTCAACAACTAAAACTGTCAAAGTTCAAGGACAGCAGAATTACACCTAAGGTAAATGCAATATTCTTCACAATTTAAGATGATAAAATATATGGATCAATTGTTCCATACATAGGGTGGATAATCTTGTGATGCAAGACTTTAGAAATTCCTTTACTTCATATATAGAAGGAAATTTAACAGAAGAAAATCATGGCTTAACCAATATATACATTTTTTTCTTTTTTTTTTTCATTTTTGTAAAGGCAATGGGTATCAACCTGATGAGAAAAAGATTCAGAATATTAGAGATGCAAATATAGAGCTGACATCTAGAATACAAAACATGGAACATAAAAATGACCAACTAGAAAACAGAATTTGTTCTATGTCAAATGCTTCAATAACCAAAACAGAAACTGTGCCCTGCATTAACATGCTGTCAGAAACAGCTAATTTCTGGGTGAACGAAGCTGCTAATAAGGTTAAAAACTGGAACATCCGATGGAAAGACTATCAGAATCCGTTCCATGTCTGAGGATAATGGAAAGCTATCAGATAGAATATTGTTTCTGGAAGGCAGTTTACATGCCATTCAGATAATATCTAATAAGGAGAATATTAAAAATATGGAATCATTTGTATTTGGAGAAAACAAGAGACATAGTGATTCAATGAAGTCTCTAGAAAGTTTTGTGGTTCAAGATGAGATACTCAAAGAAAGAATGCTGAGTAGATTTCAGTCCTTAGAAGACGGCTGAACCCTGCCAAGTCAGGGTAAGACAGCCTTTTACCTCTTTGCTTTTGCTGTGGTCTGTCAGGTACTCTAGGCCTTAGCAAAAACTGGTTATACCAACCTTGAGGTGTGACCTTGAATATCCAGGTAGCTGTTTCTGTCATTGCTTCACCTTTTGAAGTTGGCCACCCACACTTCCTGCCTACCCTAGTATTGTTATTTTCCTTCTCAGGTCTTTGATGAGGTTCAATATTAAATTATCACAAGTATTATTCTCTCTTCCTAGTCAGATATATTTCTTAGTAGAGTTAAGCTTTCCAGCTTTGGACAACACTATTGTAATCCCCGTTTTGACTTCATCCTTGTACTAGATAGTTAGGTCTTAAGTTCATATGTCCTCAATTTTCCCTTTTCTTAGAGGTACACTTGTTATTCACTGTTTTGTATCTAGTTTTTGTATCAAGCCTAAATATTTTCTTTAGACTAAAATGGGGATTTTGGAGAGATATTCACTTTTTTTCTGCACCTGTGGCATAGACCATGCCAATTGGGTGGAGACAGAGCAGGAGTTACCTGGAGGAACTAAGTTTGAAGAGGGGGCTCAAAGAGCTCTATTGCCTGCACCACAGGGACAGGAGTACATCCGGAGCCAACCTTGGGACCAGGAACTGCTAATATTCCTATTTCTATATTGTAAGTAATTTCTCCCTGAATAAACATTGATTCAGCCTATTTGTTTCTCCTTATCCATATTAAGCATCAATAAAGGAGAGCTGGTGTACCCCACATAAGCAGAAAAACGAGCCAAGAGTTAAGAGTGCAGAGGGTGCAGAGATGCGCAGGGGAATGCACCACAGTAAGAAGGTACACTCAGGATTTAAATAAATAAATAAGATATTCACTTCAGCTACAAAACCCTCTGAGTAAGAGTCATTGATAAGAGGAAAAATGAAAAATAAAAAAGGAGAGAGTTGTCAATATTAAGGATGTCTTAGAATATCAGAGAAAGAGACTAAAGGTAATGTTCAAAGAAAATTCGTAATAAGGTTGGAGGAAGATGTAAACTGTTTGCTGTGGGCTCTCATATCTACAAATATAAATTTTAATTTAGTAATATGTGTTAAAAATTTTGATCATACCAGGTTAATTGCTTAAAAGTTCCATTTATTTTTCTAAAGACAATTATATGTACTTGCTGAAAAGTTCTAGAGTTTGTCTTCAATATGGCAAGACCAGCCACTTGGGCAAAATATTGTTCTTGCCTGGAGTGTTTTGGATTTATGCTGTATGAACTGGACATGCAGGACCCACTGGAAAGTGACTGCTGATACAAGATGGACATTGTTGTAAGGTTCCTTCTTCATGGCACAGTCTGCTAGACAGTCTGAAGGATGTGGAGAAAAGGTTCTGACAAACTGCCAACACAGGTAGGACATTCTTATATTTCTTGCTTTGCTGAGAAGTCTGCCAGACACAAACTATGGCCTATAGGCTGAAGACGGAATATTACAGAAGAACATCGGATATGACCAGGCGAGTTGTCCCTTTCAATTCTAGAGTTTATATATTATCCTTCTGTGTTCTTTGAAGGAGTTGAAGACTGATAGTTAAGGTTATAGTATTCCTTGGTTTGGATTAAAGTTACATATATAACTTTATACTCATAAAGATAGGGTAGATCATAGAATTTTACCTTTAAATGTTAGTGGTGATTCCTGTTATAAACCTAAGTTTTATTACAAGAATATATCTAAAACAATAATGGTTTAAAAATTTATGGGGTCTGATGCTAACAGCCCTCAGATCAAAATTTATCTCTGACCTCTGGTTATTAAATTCAGATAATGAGACAATCAGTAGTCGTTTTAATGTAGATGGTATTAATATGCTTTTGGCTAAAGATTTAAAAATTCAAACTAGTTAAAAGGATACAATAGGTAACACTAGAAATTAACATAAATTTAACAGTCACTCAGGTCATAATAGGTTTAAAGGCATAAACATTGCTTTATTTTTGATATTACAAAAAGACATTACAGGATGTGTAATTGTTTTTTAAAACAGATTTAAATTTTTCAATTTATAGAGTTACAGGATATTGGTGCTTTTATTATATTGTTAATGTTTGTACTTAAATCAAAGGTCTAAAATTGAAGGTCACAGCCATAAGCTCTATATACTTACCAACAGTTGAAATGCTCATTTTATGATACAAAAGGCAATGCATCCTTGTTTTGTTAAATTAGGTAAGTTTAAGCTATTTGATAAATTGAGTCAAATAGGAGGTTCATGTTTCCATAAAAGGTGTTTCAAATTAAAATCAGTATTTTTAAAAGGTAAACCTGACAATACAAAGTTCTAATTTTATAAAAGCTGTTTAATCCTGTTATAAAATGTGAAGAAACACAAGTTACTAGCCATCCTTATCAATTAACTCTTGGTTATAATCAAACTAAGTATTAATGATTAATAACAGGGATAAACCTCACTCTGTCACCTATACATGTTCTAAATAATTAAGCTTAAAACAAGTAACTGAAGCAATGTTGTCTATTTATATATATCAAGAAAGACTTCTAATAGTACAGAGATCTATAGAATAAGGCATTTAAATGTGAACTGTAATAATATCAGATGTAAAATCACAGATCCTAACAATGACCCTAGGCCTCTAAAGAAGATTATGGGGCAACATGGATTGTTATGACACTGACCAGGGAGCAAGATGCTCAAATACATTGTCTGTTGACAGGTTAAACCCAGCTTAGACTTTTAGAGGCTGCAGGGAACTGAAAAATTGCTTGCACCACCTTGGCCAAGACAAAATAAGGTGTAGAAATTTCCATGTCCCTCTTCCACAAAGAAAAGACAAACAAACAACAACAAAAAAACACAACTCTCTCACATTATGTACTTTGTGAAGAACTTCTGCCCTCAATGACATAGAAAATTGTTCATGGCTAGGAGTACATTGACTGGTCCCTGTCTTTTTTATTTTTTTGTAGATTGGACAGTTAATTAAATATATCCTTTGATCTGAAAGTATTGTTGGCTGGGCTAACCATAACTTTGTCATCTTGTCAGTATTTGGCAGCCTTAATATGGCTCCTAAATAAGGATTAAAAATATAAAGAAATAAGTCATTTTTGATCATTTATTTATTAATTATGCATCACTTTTCAGCCTGCATACATGTCTCAAAGTCCTCTAGTTTTACAGATACCCAATATCTACTTTTTCTACAATATGGATTTCAGCACAGATTATTAATGATAATATATCTAAAAATTTTTATGTCCTTTTATATAACACAGTTCATATAGACTTCAGAGGAACAAATGTCATAAAATTTGGATCCTCTTCCTACAGGGCAAAAGGACTGCAGATAAGTACAGCTATTCTGAGGATGGAATTTTTTCCCTGGTCTAGCTGTCCTTCTTGATCACTAAAGGTAAGGAACTAAGAGTTCCAATTAAATATATACGTTTTAACTTCTGTTCCCAATTTGAACATGTCTCAGCCGATTTGTGCTTCTGGCAGATGAGAATCAGTTGCTGACTAAAGCCTGCTACTCAATATTGCTCTCCCTGGACTCATAGTGAACCAGTACAGCTTGGTGTGAATCTTCAACAGGGTCTACAAGCCAATGCCTGTGATAAATGTTAGATTTCCCTGAATCCCCCTTCCTTTTTTTTGTTATTGTCTAGAATTTTAGCCTACTTGCAGCTAAGAAAACACTGCAAAAGTAAGCAGGAAGTAACACAGGCATATCCATTACACAATAGTGCTTTGATTTTCAAATAGCTGTCACCTGGAATTCTATAGCCTATAAAGCCTCCTTGAACAGCTTGTTACTATTATGTTTACCGGTTTCCTCAACCTCCAAGGAAGTAACTCCTGACTGCAAAAGCAAAAGGTTTTTATTGCTAAAAATCCAACCAGCTGGGACCTCACTCTATCGAAAAGTAAGGTAGTGGCCTAAAATAGTGAAGTGTTTTTTAACAGGATAAACAGACAGGTAGGCTTGGGACCATTAGCCTCAGTGACAAGGTTTCCAAAATACAGGCAGTTCATAGAGTACAAATTAATTTACAAGGTCATCATGGATCTAAGTTAATAGTATCTGTCATTAGTTTATGCAGGATTGATGAGCACACCTGAAAGGTTTGGGGATTTTCTTTGTTTTTACTTCTCCTGAGAACAGATCGTGGGCTCTGTTCTCTGTAATCAGGGATTTATCTACTGGCAGAAATTCTTCTTCTCTTTATTCTTGCAATAAGCCCTAATTTTATACCATTTGGTTATTAATTTTTCCATCACATTCCCTCTTTGCTATGGGACATTAGAGGCCCACTTTTTGGGCCTCAATAGGTAAAAGATTTCTGGTGTTTTTTGGTGTACAGGTTAGTCACCTAGGCCCCCTATATATAGGAGTTATCTTTTGATATATCATCACAACAAGGGAAAATGTGAAATGTATTCTTTCTTGTACTATTTCCTGCTTACTTTGGTGGTGTTTCTTGGATGTGAGAAGGGTAAAATGCTAGACAAAAAAATAAATAAAAAAAAGAAGGGGGGGATTCAGGATATGGAACTTTTATCAGCGGCATTAGTTTATAGACCCTGTTAAAGATTCACACAAGCTATGACACTAAGTCCACAGCAGTATTTAGGAGCAGGGTGTAGTCAGTAACTGATGCTCATCTGCTAGAAGCACAAATTTGCTAAGACATGTTATAACTTGGGAACATAAGTTAATCATATATATATATATATATATATATATATGTATATATATATATATATATGTATATATATATATATACATATATATATATATATACATATATATATATATATATATCTGTATTGATCAAGAAAGACAGCAAGTCCAGGGAGAAAATTCCATCCTCAGGAAAGTTGTACTTGTCTGCAGTCCTTTTGACTTGTAAGAAGTAGATCCAAGCTTTAAGACATTTGTTCCTCTGAAGCCTATATAAACTGTGTTGTATAAAAGGACATAAATGTTTTAGATATATTATCATCGCAAATCTGTACCAAAATCTATATTTTGAAAAAGTAGATATTGGGTATCTGTAAAATAGCAGGAATGTACTTATGCCTTTGAGTCCTAGGAAAACCAACAGATTTGGGTTAGAAGCTTGTACAATTTTCTTCTGTCAAGAGAGATCCACGTACAGATTGGTCAGAGGTACATTAGGCCTGATGAAAAGTCCTTCACATTTACACTTAGATGACAACCAAAATAAATCATAAAACCTTGAGATTTTGACTAAACAGCTGGGAGTCACTGCTCAATAGCTTAATTAAATGGTAAGCTTTGAATTTTTATATTGTAAATTATTTTTCTATCTTTAAGACATGTAAGTCTTGGGCTAGAGACACGGCTCAGAGATTAAGGTACTGACTGCTCTACTAGAAGTTCAGAGTTCAATTCACAGCAACTATATTGTGTCTCAAAAACATCTATAATGAGATCTGGTACCCTCATTGGGCATGCAGACATGAATGCAGGCAGGACAATGTGTGCATAATTAATACATAATTGTTCAAAAAAAACCTTATATGTCTTCATATTGTTAGATCCTTTTTTAGGAGCCATATTAAGGCTGCCTTTACTGCCAAGGTCACAAAGTTTTGGTTAGCCAAGCCATCAAAAGTATCAGAGACCTTTGAAGGATAAATTTTATGTGACTTTTGAATCTATTTTAAAAAATGACAGGGACCATTCCTTATATTACTAGCCATAATCAATTGTCTATGGCATTGAGGGGAGACGTTTTTCACCAAGTGCATAATTTTTTTTGTTGATTTTTTTTTTGTTTTTTTTTTTTTGTTTTTTTTTCCTCTGTGGAACTGTGACTTGGAAATGTCTGACCTTATTTTGTCTAGGCAAAGAGGTGTAGATAATTTTCCAGTACCCTGCAGCCTCTATACAGTCTGAGCTGGGTCCTATCTGGCAGCAGGCATTGTATTTGAACATCTTGTTTCCTGGGCAGTGTCATCACAACCCATGCTGCCCCATAATCATGTTTAGAGACCTTGGATCTCTGATTCTTTGCCTGATATTATTACAGATTTTTAGTTAACATTTAAATGCCTTATTCTACAGATCTCTGTAGTATTCAATGTCTTTCTAGGTAGATCTGAATAGACAAATTGGATTTCAGTTACTTGTTTAAAGCTTATCTTTTAGAACATGTACAGGGGACAGAGTGATGTTTTTTCCTGTTATTAATCACTAATACTTAGTTTGACTATAACCAACAGTTAATCTATAAGGATGGCTGGTAACTTGTGTTTCTTAACATTTATAATAGGTTACCATCTTTTATGCAACTAGAACTTTGCCTTGTCTGTTTTAGCTTTAAAAATACTGATTTTAATTTGAAACTCTTTTAGGGAAACATAAAACAGCTGTGTGACTCTATTGCAGTTAAATAAAGGTCAAGATAAACAATTAGGCCAAATAGATGTTTATTCAGAGAGAAATAACTTACAACCTAGACAGATGAACACCAGCAAGTTCCACAGGATGCTCTCCTGTCCTGAGTCCTGACAGCAAGAGAGCTTTTCCCAGTTCTTCCTCAGACCTCCTTACACAGGTCACTTCCATTCATGGGTCCACCCACCCAATGGGTGTGGTCAGTGCCACAGAAGGACTATCTAACTACAATTCCCCTTTAATCTAAAGAAAAGTTTTAGACTTAATACAAAACTATATACAAAACAGTGAATAACAAGTGTTCTCTAAGAAAAGGAAAATCAAGGACAAAATGACCTACATATCTAGTCCTAGGGAGAAGGCATAATGGAGTTTGCAATAGAGTTGTCCTAAGCTGGAAAACGTAACTCTAGTACCTAATATATCTAACGAGGAAGAGAGAATAATAGTTGTGATAGTTTAATCTTCAACCTCATCAAGACCTGAGAAGGAAAATAATGATACTAGGATAGACAGGGAAGTGCAGATGGGCAACTTCCAAAAGGTGCAGCAAGTACAGAAACAGCAAGCCACCTGGACAGACACCCTAGGTCTCACAGCAACATTGGTACACCTAGTATTGGCTAAGGCCAAGAGAACTTGACAGACAACAACAACAGCAGGGATGTAGAAAGGCTGTCTTACCCTGACTTGGAAAGGTCCAGCAGTCTTCTACATTTGCCTCCCTGCAAGCACATAGGACTGCATGTCCAAATCAGTGGTCAAGGAGGGGGCAGTTCTTTGCCCAAGAGGCCATTAGCTGAGGCAAGAATGAACTCCAGCAGGAGCAACAACAGTGTCCATCATATTTTCAGGAAATTGCACAGTGCTGTCAGGAGTAACAGTGTCTCATGTCAACCCAGTACTAATATTAAAACATTTAAATGCCATGTTCTGCATATCTATAAATTGATTGAAGATTAAGCATCTATATCTGACTAATCTCATAGGTCCAGGGAACATGAGTGAAGAAAATCTGTAATACTCAGGAACTTAGTTAAAAAACTGATTGAAACTTCCCTGAGTAAAGCTGGAACAAATACCTAAACAATATAACTATGTACATATATACATATAAATCCCTAAAATAGAGGTAGAGTAGAAATGTCAAGACCAGAGGTAGAACTATGAATGACAGCATGATAAATATCCCAAATTGTATCAATATACAAAATGTTTTGAATACAAGAAAAGTATACATACATAGAATATGGTAAAACTAATGTGCATAAAACATCATAAGTGGAAAGATTTCACACAGTATAACAACATATAAACTTAATTTTACATAGCTTACCACATATAAGAATATATAACAATGTAAGCTGTAAAATACTATCACATTCTTACTCAAATTCATGAGAAAATTGCCTAATCTACCTATATCCCATCTAAACCATACCTTTTCCAAACATACCCTATTCCTGTCTAAAAGATAAACCCGAGTGTAAGCATCACCTTCCATACCCAACCCTAAATAACTAAAACCAACCCAAAGAAGATGACTATTATCCTAAAATTCCAAGGGTAGGGAAAGGGAGCGTCATTATCTTAAGTTTACTTCCTGCTGAAATGGGACGATGATTGCTCCATGGGATCTTGTAGGAAAAATATTTTTAGCAACCAAATTTCTCAACAGAACTGGCTGTGACATATGTAGCTAGTCACTGTGTGGCAGAAAATGCTTGACTGTAGTTCTATTTGAAACTTTGGCCAGGGTGTAATAAGAAGGTGCACCATTACAGCTAGCTAGTCATGAGTTGTCTCGAGCAAAACAATCTCAAACCGATTTTTGGGTAATGTTTGTAGTTCAGATGCATCAGGTTAAGTCAAGTGGAAATGATGGTATGGGGCCCCATCTTCTTTCCGGAGAGTTCAAAGACTGCTGTTAGGAATTGTTATTATTCCTTGTGGAAAACTTAAACATCAATATTAAAGTAAAAATTTCAAGTTTTAATGTATGCATTAGGGAAAGAACAACAATAATCATTAAAATGTATGTGAGAAAATTAGGATTTCAGAGAGAAAATTTTAAAACTAACCCTATTTAAATGAAAACAAACATTTATAAACAGCTTTTATAAAACTAGAACTTTGCATTGTCAGTTTTAGCTTTAAAAATAATGATTTTATTTTGAAACTCCTTTTAGGGAAACATAAAAACAGCTGTGTGACTCAGTTTATCTAAATAACTTATGCTTCCAATTTTAACAAAAACAAGGATGTGTTCCCTTCTGTATCATAAAAAATGAGCATCTCAACTTTTGGTTAGTATAGACACTTAAATTTTAGCCCTTTGATTTAAATATAAACATTAACAATGTTTTATAAAACTGTCTTATAGAACAATTAAACATCCTGTAATTTCTTTTTGTAATATCAAATTTAAGCACCCTTTATGTCTTTAAACTCATTATTACCTTGGTGTATGTTAAATTTATGTTAATTTCCAGTGTTACTAATTGAAACAGTTTAACTAGTTTCAATTTTTAATATCTTTAGACATAAAAGAGTATTAATTTCATCTACATTAAAAGGACATCTGATTTTCTGACACTCTGAATTTAATGAGCAGTGCTCAGAGATAAATTTTGAGCTGAGGGCTGTTAGCATTGGACAGCAAAAATGTTTAAACTATTTTTGTTTTAGCTCTATTCTTGCAATAAACAGGTTTCTAACAGGAAACACAGATAGAACATTTCGACATGTACATATATTTTTCTTGAGAGAAATAAATGGAACTTTAAACAGTTAACCTGGTATTGTCAAAATTTTTAACTCATATTACTAATCTTGAATTTATATTTGTAGATATGAGAGCCCACAGCAAACAGTTTACATCTTCCTCTGACCTATTTACTACTTTTCTTTGAACCTCTATATGTTTTAACATTACCTGTAGTCTCTTTCTCTGATTTTCTCTGACATCCCTAGTGTAGATAAATCTCTCC
Organism: Phodopus roborovskii; assembly: GCF_943737965.1. Lineage (NCBI taxonomy): Eukaryota > Metazoa > Chordata > Mammalia > Rodentia > Cricetidae > Phodopus > Phodopus roborovskii. Next base: position 209,307 of record NW_026126751.1, on the reverse strand, counting down.
TTTTCTGTTTTCTTTCTTTCTTTCTTTTTTTCTTATCATTGAATCTTACTCAGAGGTGCATGCCTGAAGTGAAATCTTATTTATTTATTTAATTCCTGACTCTACCTTCTTGCTATGGTGCTTTCCCCTGAACCTGTCTGCACCCTCTGCTCTCTTAACTCTTGGCTCCTTTTACAGATTATATGGGGTACACCAGCTCTCCTTTTATGTTATCTTTCATTATTATAATTTTATTTTTATCTCCTTTCTACTCTTCTGGATCTGGACAATCCTTTTTCCTGTTCTACCTTTTATTGCCTAGAGAAGTGGAATCATACATGTAGCACCTGAAGTTCCTTCTGATGTTCTCTGTGCTACTTTGATGAGTTGCTTTGACCTATAAATCTCCAGGCCCATTTGAATTGTTTACTAGACCACTGTTATCTTATTTTGTTTTCTTTGCTTCAGACTGATTGTACCAATTCTACACATAGCCATCACATCTATTTACCATATATTTTGTTAGTTGTATTTTTTTAGTTGACATGCAAATCTTTACTATATTTTTCCCCCAAAACCGCCTTATCCTCCACCTCCCTGTCTCTCAACCCCTGTACCTGCTTGCTTCATTGTGGTCCCTCCAGTCACAGTCACTGCCACCTGAGGAGAAGAGGGAAGGGCCAGGGGCAGCTTCAGTCATTCACCCCCATACATCAGAATTCCTCTTCTTTCTGAATGCCCACCAGCTGGTCCAATGCACCTAGGCCATCAGCAACACAGCATGGCTCCTGGATGATCATGGCTTAGGACTTCTGTATCAGGAAGGGCTGGGTGCTGTTTACCCTGGTTTTCTGCATTACCACCAGCCTGGAAATTCCTGGCCTGGGAGTTTATTTTTGTTTGTTTGTTTGTTTGTTTTATTTTTTTGAATTTCTGATTATTTTTTTTTACATGTAGATCCCAGTTCCCTCTCCACACCTTCCTCCATCCCTCCCACTTACACTCTCTCCTCCCTCACATGCACTCTGACCACCCTGCCCTCCCATCCCCCCCACCAAATTTCCACATGTAGGGGCAATGCCATCCAGGTGGGGTCATGTAGATCTTTCATGCCATTTGATGTAGGGACTAAGACTTCTCTCCTGTATCTAGGTTAAGGCAGTATTCCTCCATGGTGAATGTCTCTGCAAGGTTCTTTTGTGTACCAGGAATACATCCTGGTTCCACTGTCTGAGGTTCCTAGGACTGCTCAATCCTTCTGACTCAGGGAAGCCTGAGTCAGTCCCATGCTGTATTCCCTGCTGTCAGCCTGGGGGCCCATTAGCTCCCCCCTTCTTCAGGTCAGCTGTCTGTATGTTTCTGCCACTTGGTCTTATCTGCTCCATCTGCATCTGTATTCTAGTTCAACTCAGTGTTTAGGTATGGGTGTTGCCTTCTCTATCCAACAGGTACTAGAAGAGGGCTCAATGAGGGTGGATAAGTTAGTTGTTGATCTCACTATCTGGAAAGGGCATTTATGGTAGCCTTTCTACGTTTTCTCAAATTGTTAGTTGGCAACAGACTTGTAGGTCTCTAGACCTTCCTTTAGGTTCAGTTTTCTCTTGAAAACATTAATGTATCACTCTTTTTGTTCTCTCTCTCCCTCTCTCTCTGTCTCACTTTCTCACTCACAACGAGTCTCTCTCTCTGTCTCCCTCCCTCCCTCCCTCTCTCTCTCTCTCTCTCTCTCTCTCTCTCTCTCTCTCTGTCTTCTATCTTCTATTCTTACCCTGAGTCAGTCTTTCTAGTCACACATTTTTCCTCTCTTCCTCTATGCTTTTTCCTAGTTCTCTCCCCTATTCACCCCCACCTCCCATGTGCTCTGGGGGACTTGTCCCTTCCACCTTCTGTGAGGGAGTTTATATGAATCTCTTAGAATACACGTTGTATCCTAGTTCGTCTGGTGACGTGAATTATAGGCTGGTGATCATTTGATCTAGTTCTAAAATCCATATATGAGTGAGTACATACTGTGTTCCTCTTTTTGTGACTGGGTTACCTCATTCAGGATGGTTTCTTCAAGTGCCATCCACTTGCCTCAGAATTTCAAGATTCCATTATTTTATTCTGCAGAGTAGTATTCCATTGTGTAGATGTGCCATACCTTCTTTATCCATTCTTCAACTGAAGGGCATCTGGTTGGTTCCATGTTCTTGCTATTACAAAGAATGCTACTATGAACATAGTTGAGCACATGTCTTTGTTGCATGGATGTGAGTCATTTGGATACATGCCTAAGAGGGGAGTTTGCTGGTTCATGTAGTAACCTAATTCCCATTTTCCTGAAGAACCACCATACTGATCTCCAAAATGGCTGTATGAGTTTGCACTCCCACCAGCAGTGGAGGAGTGTTCCCCTTTCTGCACATTCTTAACAGCAGGAGTTGTCATTGGTGTTTCTAATTTTAGCCTTTCTGGCAGGAGTAAGATGGTATCTCAAAGTTGTTTTGATTTGCATTTCCCTGATAGCTAAGGATGTTGAACACTTTCCTAAGTGTCTGTCAGCTTTTTCTCGATTCCTCTATTGAGAATTCTTTCTTCAGTTCTGTACGCCATTTTTTAATAGGGTGATTTGGTGTTTTGTTGACTACTTTCTTCATTTCTTTGTATATTTTGGAGATCTCCACTTTTTCTGATGTAGCATTGGTGAAAATCTTTTCCCAGTCTGTGGGATGCCTTTTGGTCTTGTCCACTTTGTCCTTTGCCTTACAAAAGCTTCTAACTTTGAAGAGGTCCCATCCGTTAATTGTTGATCTCAGTATCTGTGCTCCTGGAGTTATGTTCAGGAAGTGGTCTCATATACCAATTTCTTCAAGGGTACATCCTACTTTCTTTTCTAAGATGTTCAGTTTGGGTGGATTGATGTTGAGGTCTTTGATCTATTTGGATTTGAGTTTTGTGAATGGGGATAGAAATGGGTCTATCTGCAGTCTTTTACAAACCCTTATCCAATTGTGCCAGCACCATTTGTTGAAGATGCTTTCCTTGACCCACTGCATTCTTTTAGCCATTTTGTTTAAAGTCAGGTGTTCATAGGTGTGTGGGTTTGTATCAGGATTTTCAGTTTGATTCCATTGGTCTACCTTTCTTTTTTTGTGCCAATTCCAGGCTTTTTTCAGGCATAAAGCTGTGTAGTAGAGCTTAAAGTCAGGGATAGTGATGCCTCCTGAAGTTCTTTTATTTTACAGGGCTGTTTTGGCTATCTTGGGTCTTTTCTTTTTCCATATGATGTTGATTATTATCCTTTCAAGGTCCGTGAAGAATTCTGGTGGGATTTCAATAGGGATTGCATTGAATCTCTAGATTGGTTTTCACAATTTTGTCATTTTTATTATATTTATCCTACCTATCCAATAACCTGGGACATCTTTCCATTTTCTGGTATGTTCTTTAATTTCTTTGTATAGAGCCACAAACTTCTTATTATATAGGTCTTTCACAACATAAAGATACTTTATGTTGTTTGTGGCTATTGTAAAGGGTGATGTTTCTCTGATTTATTTCTCTGTCTCTTTGTCGTCTGGATAAAGTATGGCTACTGAATTTTTTGAGTTTATCTTGTATCCTGCTGATTTGCTGCAGGTGTTTATCATCTGCTCACTTTCTGCATTCATTCCTTTCTCCTGAAACAAGGTGGAAAGCATTTCATTTCCATCAGAGAGCTCTGTGTAGAAAGGCATTGATAGTGAGCACCAGAGTACTTTTGGTGCACAGGAAGGGAAGTTGCTAAACCTGGAGAGGCCTAATTTCTCTAGCATCTTCCACAACTTCTGCAGTACACATTCAATGCTTCAGTACAAGATTCATGTTTAGTTTTTTGTGTGTATCTTGTGAAAGACATTTTCTTTATTTCTGTACATACTTATATTTATTTTTGATTTTTTGATATAGCTTTTTTGTTTGATTTTTTTACGTATTTATTATTTTTTTCTTTTTCTTTTCTTTCTTTTTTTTTCAGGTTCTGTCTCTGTCTCTGTCTCTCTCTTTCCTGTCTTCTATTCCTAACCAGGCTCAATTTTCCTGGTCGCACATGTTTTCCTTTCCTCCCCCTCGTTTTCTCCTACTTCTCTCTCCATTCACTGCTCCCCCACTTCCCCTGAGCTCTGGGGGACTTATCCCTTCCTGGTTCTGTGAGAGACATTATATGGATCTCTTAGAATACACCTTGTATGGTGATGTGAATTATAGGCTGGTGATCCTTTGATCTAGTCTAAAATCCATATATGAGTGAGAACATACTATGTTCTTCTTTTTGTGATTGGGTTACCTAATTCAGGATGGTTTCTTCAAGTGCCATCCTCTTGCCTGCGAAATTCAAGATACCATTACTTTTTTCTGCAGAGTAGTGTTCCATTGTGTAGATGTGCCACATCTTCATTAACCATTCTTTAAGTGTGGGGCATCTAGGTTGCTTCCAGGATCTTGGTATTAGAAATAGTGCTGCTATGAACATAGTTGAATAGATGGCTTTCTTGCATTGATGTGAATCCTTTGGGTATATGCCTAAGAGGGGGATAGCCGGGTCCTGTGGTAAACTAATTCCCATTTTCCTGAGGAACCGCCATACTGATCTCCAAAATGGCTGTATGAGTTTGCACTCCCACCAGCAGTGGAGGAGTGTTCCCCTTTCTCCACATCCTCTCCAACATGAGTCATCATTGGTGTTTCTAATTTTAGCCATTCTGGCAGGGGTAAGATGGTATCTAAAAGTTGTTTTGATTTGCATTTCCCTGATAGCTAAGGATGTGGAGCATTTTCTTAAGTGTCTCTCAGGCTTTTTGATTTCCTCTATTGAGAATTCTTTCTTCAGTTCTGTACCCCATTTTTAATAGGGTTATTTGGTGTTTTGTTGACTAGTTTCTTGAGTTCTTTGTATATTTTGGAGATCAGATTTTATATATGGATTGTAGTTCCCAGTCCCTCCCTCCCATGCCTCCCAATTCATCTCCTGTCCCATTCCTGTCCCCACTCCACAGGGAGGGTGTTGCCCTTCCAGGAGGATTAAAAATCTGTCAATACTTTTTGGAGTAGGGACTATGTCCTCCCTCCTGCCTCTAGGGTAAGTGAATATCCTTTCATGCTTCAGGGATTCATCCTGGTTCCAGGGAAACAACTTTTTTTCTAGGTAAAGCATAGGAGCATGACATGAAAGTTGCTCTGTAGGGTAGGTTAGTCCCAAACTCATAGAGATATGCATAACTCTGCCTCCTGAGAGTGATATTATAGGCATGGGGCACTGAACATTTCCGTACATTGCATTCTTGTGTTGGACTGCACTCCACTACTAAACTGTAATATGGAAGAGTAGAATTGTACTTATAAAAGACTTACCTATTCATATGGATAGTGACACCCACAAAATAGGATTTAGCTGAGGGAGTGCTGCCTATTAAATAGCCCAAAGATGAGTAGTGTACTAATAAGGCATGTTAGAGGTTAGGATGGTAAAATATAAATTTGATCTCTAGAATTGTCCAGGACATTTGGCTCCAAACCATGACAAAGGAGAAACTCCTCATTCTCAAAGAGCCCTCAGGCCCATCTCCTTTTGAGAATACAACACTTTTAGAAGCAGCTCAGGGGACATTGCTTGGTCACACTGAATATTAGGGCCTGTTGTGCCAGAAAGGGCCAGTTTTCTAGAGAAAAGCATAGTCCTCCCAGATGGGCAAGATAAATCCAAGTGACAACTGTTTGTAAGGGAAAACCCTTTTGTTTTGAGGGTTGGGCTTAGCAAGCAATACTTTCAGTTTAGGTCCTCAATCATAGAGATAGATCAATGCTTCTTCTCAAAATGTGAAATTTGATTGGCAGAAACAGTAACAACCAAGGGCCAGTGCCTTATGGATTTTCCATCATGCCTTGAAAGATGCAGAATAAAATAGAGCTCCTCCTATAAAACAAGGATGAGGGAATGCAATTGTCTAGGGCCAGGGTCTTTGTGTAGGTGTTATTTCAGATCGTGCAAACACAACTCTTACTCCTGCTGACTTTCTAGTGTTCTCCCATTTCCTTCCATTTCCTCCTGGAAGTAGTAAAGAGGTAGCAATTTTTTATAAGAAGTTTACATAGAATAAGACATAAGTTAAGCAAGACCTCTCTGCCCCAGGTTTTATCTTCTCTTTGTTCTGCCTTTCCTATCTTCCTCATCTTCTGGCACATCTGTGTCAGAACCTATCATTAAAGTGTGACATTAAAGTGTGTCACTGGTATACTATGAAATCATTATCTTTTCTGTTGAAGTCTTTCATGGCCTTACTGGCCTGCCTTGCAGTTTCCTTCAAAGTGTCAGCTGGCATCTTACCCTGGAAGAACTTAAAAGTGGCAGCAATTGTGAAATGCAAAATATGTTTTAGGAGCCAAAGAGTGATGATGAATGCCTTTAATCCCAGCCCTCAGAGGGCACATGCAGGCCAATTTCTGTGAGTTTGAGACTAGTGTGCTATATAGAGTTAGCCCCACTACAACTAAGGCTATAGCATCGGAAACCAAGAAACCCTGTCACAGAAAATTATCTGTTGTAGGCTTTCTCCTCTTTGAACATTAGTGAGAGATGGTTGCATGCTATCATTAACGAGTTTTTTTTTTTTTTTTTTTGTAATGTTTTTGTTTTCTTTCTTTTAACCTCTTTAGTCTATGGAGTTATTTCTTACTGGAAAGGCAAAGTCTAGAACAGTTTTTCTCCCAGCATTTTAGAATTAATTTCTGAGACATGCTTTCTCATTGACAATGGTTGCTTTGATCCCAGTATGTTGCTTTGTAGGGCACTGTATTCTTTCATCTTAAACACACCTCATTAAATTAAGAGTCTTTATACCCTCAGAAGGTAGAAGGATTTTTTTTTTGACCAAGCATCTTAAACACCTAATTTGTTGATACCAATTACTTTTAAGGAGATATTTAATAAATAGAACTCATTAATCTTTAACACTGCACATTGATTTAAAATATAATCCACCTCATTTTAAAATTGTCCATATGAGTCATGAAGTTGACTGTCCATTACACTTACAGCAAAAAATTTGCATGTGGAACATGGATGCTGCCTTCAGACCAGAATAGAAAGAATAGTTTATTGTATGAACTGCAAGGAGAAACAGGGGTGGATGTCAGTTGCTGAATCCATCAGAAAAAATGGCTGCGATTGCTGCATTCTGATGATTTGAATGTGATTGCACCTATAATCTCATAGGGAATAGCAGTAGTAGAAGGAGGAGCTTTGTTGCAGTGACTTTGGCATTTTGAGAAGAAGAGTATCCCTGGTTATGTGTTTTGGGTTTTCCTGTGCTTTGGATATGGGCAAGTATATAAGATGTCTTACCGAGGCCTGCAAATCAAGATGTAGCCAGCACCATATTCTTCTTGAAATCATGCTCCTTGCTATGATGAAAATGGACTCAATTTCTGAAACTGTGAGCCAATCCAATCAACTGGTTTTTTTTTGTTTGTTTGTTGTTTTTTATATAAAATTTGTGGGGGATCTCTTTCTTGTAAGTAGAGTGATGAGTATTTCATCCCTGATTGTCAATGATGAGTCTAGGGTTGGAATCCCTGATTGGGAGAGTTTTACCGAGGAGGCACAGACAGGTTGATCTCTGTGAGTTAGGGACCAGGCTGTTCTACAAGAGCTAGTTCCATGACAACCTTAAAAGTCACAGAGAAACCCTGTCTTGAAAAACAACAACAGAACATGTTGGTGGTCTTAGAACTTATACACAGGAATAAAAATCCTAACTTATATAGATTCAGTGGTTTTCCTCTTTAAATACTCAGGGTGTATTGAATCATGTCATAAGAATGAAGACAGACCAGATTTGTTGAATAAAATTTGGAAGTTATATTGAGCTGGGTGTAGACAATGGTGTGTTGTCATTGAGCTTTGCATTGATCACAGCTACTCCTGCCTTTGCTACCTCATGCTGGGAAGAAACTCCTACAATTCCTTTAGGAAAAAAGCTTTGAATGTTCACTACGTAGCAAATAAAGTTTACTGATTGATTGTTTTCCAGTTCTCCAGGCAAATGACCACAGGAATATGGAACAATTGAGTTCATTTAACAACTTTGAAGCTGGTGTAGGCACAGTGCAGAAAGAGGTGGGAGAATAAAGGAACATGTACAATTTCTTGCTTTCCTTTGGTGTAAATATCAGTGTGGAGCCTATAATCTATTGTACATGGTTTACACAATGCCTGACTGGCCATTTCTTGGTGTCCATAGACAAGGACAATCATTAATCTTAATAAAGTACTGATGTGATAATGAAACCAAATTGCTGACTTTCGTATAGAAGATACAATGAAATCCACAGCCCAATAGCATGGTTAGTGTGTAAGCTTCAGAGCCTAAGTGTCATTTCTGCAGGGACAGGAATGGGACATGTGCCCTGTGCTGACTTGTGCAATGGCCCTTTTCCTCTTATACTCCCTGGGTGTAGGTTCCCTTGAGTGAGTGAAATCTCTGTGTCCACACTGGGCTGTGGTGGTGCACAACTTTTATTCAAGCACTTGAGAGGGAGTGGCAAGAAGCTCTATGTGAGTTTGAGGCCAGTATGATTTTCAAAGAGAGTTTTAGGGTGGGTCCCAAACATAAAGAGACCAACCCAAACCTAAAGAGAAACCCTGCTTTGAAAACCATAGGAAAAAACAAAACAAAACACACAAACCTAAGGGAAACAAATAGTGTTGTTCAATATGAATGAGAAAGTTTCTTTTGGTATGTGTTGGGAACATCCAAGGGAAAAACGGAAAGTTTCCTTATGTAATTTATGAATAATGCATTCCACACTCAGATTTGTCTTTATGTGTAATACACAGTATATAAACAAGTGGAAATATGTCATGGGAATCATCTTTCAGCAATACACGATCACAGCTCTTTTAACTTTCCACACTCACTAGCTACCATATCATGTTTCAGGAAAGTTGAGTTCCTGGGAAAAAGGAATTTCTTATCCGCAGTTTTCTCAAGTGTGCATGGTGTTTAGTGGGTGGACAGGGCAGTTTCCCCATGCTGTGGCATTATACATATGTTCAGGAGCAGAAATTAAATCATTCTTCTGTATTAATATTTGTATGGGCATCATGGGGCTGGTTTTGCCTTAAACCACAAGGAGCCTTGCAGAAGCATAGAAAGCTATTACCCCCATTTTTAGAGAGAGAGCTCTATACCATGAGGCATCTCTGTTGGGAAAAATGTCAGTACGTGGAGGATCAGAAGCAAAAGAGAGTGAGCATTCTTCTGAATTAATTTTGTGGGAGTTGTGAAATCTTTTTATTTAAGATCTAAACAGCTAGCATGATGGGTAGCTGTTTAACATTGTTCAAGGTCTCGGTTTTTCTGGCTGAGTTCCCTCTGGTGTTTTGGTAAAAAGTTGATTATATTTTCCAGCTTTTGTTCTTTTATTTGTCTCTGCATCTCCCCTTTATCCTTTCTCAAATATTGTATACCTTCCTGATCACCATACATTTGTTGTAAATATTAAGGTCACAGTATGTCGAAGTATGACCTGAATGTTTCTGGGATTTCCTCTGTGTCCATTGTTATGTCCCCATTTTCATTTCTTATTTTGTGAATTTACATGTTCTCTCTGCTGTTTTTCTTTAGATTGGATAAAATTTTCTCTAGGTTGTTGATTTTCTTGAAAAACCAACCCTTTGTTATATTGATTTTTTTCCATTGTTTCCCTGATTTCTGTTTTATTGATTTCAGCCCTCAAATTTATTATTTTCTGGTGTCTACTCCTCCTGTGTGAGTTTGCTTCTTTTTTGTCCTAAAGCTTTCATTTGGGGTGTTAATTCTCTATTGTAACTATCCTCTGTTTTGTTTTTTTTTTTTTTTTTTTTTTCATATGGGCACATAGTGCAATGAACTTCTCTGGTACCACTTCTTTCAAGGTGTCCCATTAATTTGGGTATGTTGTGTCCTCATTCTTGTTGAATTTTAGGATGTCCTTAATTTCTTTATTTCTTCTTTGATGCAGGTATGGTGCAATTGAACGTTGTTCAGTTTCCATGAGTTTGTAGGGTTTCTGCGATTTGTGTTGTTGTTGTATTCCAATTTTAAAGCATGCTGGTCATATAAGATACAGGGGACTATTCCAATTCTCTTGTATCTGTTGAGGTTTGTTATGCCATCTACTATTTGGTCAATTTTAGAGAAGGTTTCATGTGGTTCAGGGAAGAACTTATATTCTTTTGTGTTTGGATGGAATGTTCTATAGATGTCTGTTAAACCCAATTGAGTCGAAACTTCTGTTAATTCTTTTGTTACTTTGTTAAGTTTGTGACTGGTGGTCCTGTCTAGTGGTGACAGTGGTGTGTTGAAATCTCCCAATATAAGTGTGTGAGGTTTTATGTGAGGCTTGAGTTTTAGTAGAGTTTCTTTTATGGATATGGTTGCCTTAGTATATGATTCATAGTTGTTCAGAATTGAGACTTTGTGTTGACGGATATCTCCTGTGATGGACATGGAATCACTGTTTTAATATATTTTGATTAATTTTGGTTGGACTTTTAACTTGCTAGAATTTAGGATAGCTGCACCTGCTTGCTTCTTGGGTCCATTTGAATGGAAAATCTTTTCTTATCCTGAGGTAATGAAGCTTAGATGTATTTCTTTTATGCAGCAGTGAGATGGATTCTGTCTTCATATCCACTGTGTTAGCCTGTGTCTTTTTACAAGCAAGTTAAGACCACTAATGTTGAGGGAGAGTAAGGACATGGATTGTTAATGATTTCTTGTTTTAGATTTGTTGTTGTAAGTGGCATTGTGAATTTATCAGTCATGCTTTACCCTTGATTTGTGGTACAGTGGATTATATTTTGCCTACGTCTTTGTGAGCATAGTTAACTTCCTTGGGTTGGAATTTTCCTTCCAAATCTGTCTGTATGGCTGGATTTGTAGATACGCATTGTGAAAATCTGGCTTTGTCATTAAACATTTTGTTCTCTCCATCTATAGTGATTGACAGTTTTGTTGGGTATAGTAACCTGGGCTGGCATCCATGTACTCTTTTTTTTTTTTTTTTTTTTTTTTTGGTGTTTGGTGTGCTTATTGTACTTTCATGGGCATGTCCTTCTTCAGATTGGGAGAGTTTTCCACAGTGATTTTGTTGAATATGTTTTTGGCACCTTTGAGCTGGGCTTCCTCACCTTCCTCTATGCCTATTATTCTTAAGATTAGCCTTTTCACGGTGTCCCACATGTTTTGTATAAAGGATTTGTTGGATTTATGATTTTCTTTGGTTGATGAATCTACTTACTCTACTTTATCTTATGTGCCTGAGATTCTCCCTTCCATCTCTTGAATTCTGTTGGTGATGCTTGCATCTGTAGTTCCTGATCATTTGCCCAGTTTTTCTATTTCCAGCATTCCTTTAGTTTACGTTTTATTTATTGTCTCCATTTCTGTTTTCAAGTCTTGAACCATTTCCTTCACTTTTTTAATTGTTTTTTCCAGCTTTCTGTACTTTCTTCAAGAAATTTGTTCATTTTTTCCATTTTTTGTTTGTTTTTTCTTCCATTTCTTTAAGGTATTTTCTCCCATCTTCTTTGAGGGCTTCTATCATTTCTTATGGCAAGAATTTTTAATTTCTTCTCTTCTACTTCATCTACTTTGTTGTTTACCGTTCTATTTGGTGTACATTCCATAGATTCTGGTGCTGTTATTCTTGTAGTTCTGTTGTTAGGTGTTTTATTGTATTTCCATCTTCACATAACTTCTTCCCTGGTGTGTTTTGGTGGGTTAGAAGTTTGATGTCTGTAGCTCTGGGTGGTCCAAGCTCTGTAGGAGGTATCTGCACAGGCAGGGCATGGCAATGGGGCTATAAGTTCAGTTCCAGCTGAAGACTGGCAATGCAAGTCAACGATTTCGAAGGCTGGGACCCAGGAGGTTCCTTAAGCAGATAGGCAGATCTAGCCTGGGACTGGCACTCTCCAGCTGAGGCCTCTTTGGCAGAGGCACTACAATGGCGGTCAAGGATCGACCCTGCAAGAACTCAGAGTGGTCCAATGGATACAGGGGCCCGAAAATCCATTTGAGGACTCTAGCCAAGGCCAGGCAATGGATGATAAATACTGGGCTGATACTCTGGATGTTTCTGCACTGATAGGCAGATCTAGCTGGGACCTGGTACTCTCCAGCTGAGGTCTCTTTAGCAGAGGCCCTACAATGGGGGCCCTCTCACTCATTAACAATATAATAGGCCTCATTGAGAAGATTCATTTCTCTAAATCCAATCCTACATATTTGCTTACTATTACATAAAGCAATTCATATTGGAGGAAACTGTTAAGACTTTAAACACCTAAGTACCTGGGTTACAGGAATGAGTGCTTACAATATTGTATATTCACAGGTGAAAATATGTTTGGTTAATGATTTGATTTAATGTTAATTATGTAATGACAGTGCATGGATTTGTGTTTGCTCACACTTTTTCCCAAGATTGTTAACCTCTTGAGTTATTCTTGTAGCAAGAACTACAGAATTTTGTCAAAATCCTGACATAGGTCCTGGCAATGAACGTTCCATAATTTTTCTCATTCATATCTCTAAATCTGTCTCTATCATTTCTGTATCATCTTGATATGAAGTGATAGGGAAGAGCTCATGAAAGAGGAAATCAAAATCATGCAAACAATTTGGTGAAGATTTTAGCCATCCTACTTTTTTTTTAATTTCAATAATCAAAATGGTTTTTTATTTTGTTTAGCATGGATCTTACTAAGTTCACTACACCCAAGATAAATGACAAACTGGTCAGCCCCTTCTGATGTAATCTGCAACCCAAGAGAGAGACATAGAGAGAGAGAGAGAGACAGACAGACAGACAGACAAAGAGACATAGAGAGAAAGAAAGACAACATGAGGAGAGAGAGAGGGAGAAGAAAGAAAGATAATAAGAACAAGAGAGATGTCAACCCAAGCTTCTCCAACTTCAGGTTTCATACCAAAGGCACAGCATATAAGATTGGGGAGAAACCTCTCCTGGGACTGGTGGCTATGCTTGAAGTTCTGATTGGCTACCAAAGCCTGAGTTACAGGACTAAATGAACAGAAAAGACACAGAACTTGAGGGCAGGTTTGGATCAGGGCTACCAAACATTCTAAACTCTTTGAATAGATACAGAAGCCATTAGGGTTTCCAGGCAACAACCCAGCCTCCCTGGGTATACAGACATTAGTTTAAGTATGTCTTCTTATTCTTGCCAGGGATGATATGGAGTGGAAGGATTCAGGAGTTGGTGGGATTTCTTTTAGCAGGAGGTGTGGTTTACAAGGTTTCCCTTAGCTGCCATCCTGTAGATCGTCAGCACCTATTCCTTGAGAGATGGACAAAGCAGGTTGTTTAAAGCTTCAGCCTTAACATTGAGCTGCAGTTGGAAAGAAGATGATTCAAGTACTGGCAGTGTTTGGTAGCACTGCCCAAGCCCTGCCCTCAGGGTTTCAAGGGGGGCCCTCCCCTGGATTCACCTCACTTCAGACTTCACCCTTGAAAGGCCTGCCATTGTGTGCCCAGAGTAGTGAAAAGGGACAAGGTCTCCTGAGAAAATTGGGAGCATTGGGTGAGGGGAGGGAGAGTTAGGAGAAAGAGAATGGGAGAGGGGAAAAAGAGGCATTAAGAAGGCTGAGTTTTGGAAACAATAGAGGAGAGCAACAAAAGAGATACCATAATAGATGGAGATATAATAGGTGGTAAGAGAAATCTGGCATTAGAAAAATGTCCAGAGATCTACAAGGATGACCCCAAATAAGAATATAAGCAATAGTGCAGAGGCTACCTTAAATGCCCTTCCCTATAATGAGATTGATATCTACCATATAAGATATTCTAGAGCCTTCATCTAGTAGTTGACAGAAACAGAAGCAAACATACTCAGCTAACTACTAAGTGGAACTCCTGGAATCCAGTTGCAGGGAGGGAGGAGTGATAAGTACAGGGGTCAAGACCAGGTTGGAGATACCGTCAGACTCACCTAAGTAAAACAGTGTGGAGCTCATGAACCCCAGTCTGATAGTTGGGAAACCATAATATGACTGATCTAACACCCCTAAAAGTGCATTTCATTTAGAAGGCCTAGTAAGTGTAAGGGACCTCTGGTAGTGGAATCAGGATGTATCCCTGATGTATGAAAGACTTCAGGATCCCATTCCCTATGGACAGATACTCACTCAGTCTAGACAAATGGGGTTGGGCCTTGTCCCTGCCACAAATGACTTTTGGATTGGTGCATACATGAGAGGGAAAGGGAACAGATATGGATATGTAAAATAACTTTGATTCTATTTTAACATAATTCATTAAAAGTAAGAATAGGAAATAAGGTTGGGTGAATAACTTAGCTAACATTTTCTGGTGCCATGGCCCTGAAGACCCAGAGCTTCAGGAAAGTTTATTGACACTGTCCTGAAGCAGTCACAGACTAACTTTGACTGTGGTATGAAAACCATACCCCAGGGACCACTGTCTTCTTGGGTGACTGTGAAATCCTATAATTCCTACCTCCACTCTCTAAGAACCATTACTAAAGGCATCTGCCACTATGACTGGCTTCATGGCTTCAAGTTTACTTAGTGAGACATTAGAATGATGGGATGAATAACATGAAGAATTACACTTAACTGTATTAAAAAAAAACTCTTATCTCTGTGAACCTGGCTGTCACCATTAGCAGTAATAGACAGAACCCTTATGTAACGAGTATGTTTTTTTTTTTTTTTTTTTTTTTTTTTTTTTTTTGTCTGCCACAGCTGGTCTTGTCCCATCACCGCGCCAGCCCCAATTAACATATAGAGACTCTGTATTAGATATTATACTGTTGGCCCGGTTACTTTTTTTCTTATATGTTAGTTCTGTCTTAATTATTAACCCATTTCCATGTATTTCCATGTGGTCTTACCGAGAGCGGAGGAATGGTGGTTTTGTTTTCTCCAGACTCTGCATGTTGACTCCTCCTTCCTCCTTCCTATTTCCTCCTTGTCCCTCTGATCTTCCTTTCCTATTGGCCAACAGTGCTTTATATATTAACCAGTATGAGAAACATATACAGAATGACATCTCCCATCATCTCCTCTTTTCTGTCTAAATAAAAAGGGTTTTAACCTTAAAATAGTTTTTTTAAAAACCATTTTATTTTTTTTATTTTTTGAGTCTATGTATATTTTAAAACATATTGTAAACTTTTAGTGTTTTTTTTTTTAATGTGAATTTGTTTTTATTGTAAATCTTTATCTTTTTTGGCCATGAGTCTTTATCTGTTAAACAACAACATTGTTAAAATGAAAGTTTTTATTGTTTTTGTCATGGTTATTAAAGATGGTGGTTGGTACATTTACCGCCAGCAATGAAAGTTGTGGTCATTGTCCTGGTCAATGTTGTCGTCCAGTAGGCATGTTGTTAGCTTGGAGATGTGGTCACTGCCATCGCCATCTCTCATACACACCAATAAATTGTTAGTAGTGTTTTTTTAAAGCCATGTGGTTTTTTGTCGCTTATGTTGATTTAGGAATCTTTTTTTTAAAGGAGCCTCACAAATGTTTGTTTGACTCTCGTAAAGCAGAGTCCAACTGAGAAAACTGTTGTTAGTAAGAAGTCTTGTTTGTTTTTGTATTTTTTTTTTGTTTGTTTGTAAAACCATTTTTTAAGCTTTTGTTAAATTTTAAGTGGAAGTTCTTACTAGCCACGTGGACGTCATCTGAAAGGAGTACGGTTTTTTCTTCCGCCGCCTGGTCTTGTCCTGCCGCCACGCCGCCAGCCCCAAATAATGTACAGAGACTCTGTATTTGATACAATGCTATTGGCCAGGTGCTAGTTTCTAATCAGCTAGCTCTGTCTTAATTATTAACCCATTTCTATGTATTTCCACGTGGTCTTACCTAGAGTGGAGGAATAGCGGTTCTGTTCTCTCCAGGCTCTCCATCCTGACTCCTCCTTTTTACTTTCTATTTCCTCCTTGTCTCCTAGTCCCTCCTATCTTCTTTCCTATTGGCCAACAGTGCTTTATTTATTAACCAGTATGAGAAACATATACAGAATGACATCTCCTCTTTTCTGTATAAATAAATAAAAAGTGTTTTAACCTTAAAATAGCAAAATATATAACACAACAGTTATCAAATAAGAATTACAGTTAACAATATTTAGTCCATTAACATTTAGCAAGATTTGAAGAAAATATTTCATTATCTATTTTATCTTTGTGTGTCTAAAGTCTAAGTAACATATTTTTAATCCTAACTAATGAAAACTATAACCATAACTATCTGTCTTTAACTCCTTCAAAGACCACACCCTTCCAAGGCATTTGGTGAGTTTTAACAGAATAATGATGAGGAAAAATAATATTTCCCATATTTGGAAGACAATGGACTTTGACGCAGAAAACCTGCACTTAATGGATACCATCTTCTGTTACTGAAGTTAGGACCAGAGCCTGTTGTCTGGCTACACTAACAACCAGGCTCAGACATTCATCATAAGTGAGCCAAGCTAATGAACTAACTTCTCGGTTGACAAGCCAAACTACAATGCCAGCACTCTGGATTCAAGGTGGACAGATATCTCTCATGTCCTAGGACAGACTAATCTATAATGTGAGTTCTATTTAAGACAGGATGTCACAGTAATACTATAATTAAAAAGAAGAGAAAAAAATACAAAAGTAAAATTAATGAAAATTTAAAGCATATTTATTCAGTTTGAGTACTTATGAAAAACAAAACAAAAAAAGAAAACAGTAAATAATCTATACCAAGGGTCTTAATAGACTGCAAATATATGCAAAACAAAATAAGAAAGCTAAATATGGAATTTTTCCCATCTCTATAGCACTCCCATATACTTGGTGCTGTTTCTGCTATAAGGTGGTCATATAAGAAGTCAATGTTTCTTTCATAGAGACATTTTCATTTGAAAGACTCAAGCCTTTTTCTACAATGTGACTCCCTGGAAAATGAGAATTTTATGAGTCTACATTTGCCCTGGTGGTAGGCCAAAAGTGGACCCCACAAAGTTGACTTATGATCCCCACACAAATATCAAGGAGTTTGTAGAACTGTAATCAGAAACAGCAGCTCAGTCCCATGTCCATTTCTCAGTCCGTGAGTGTGGAGAAGTGGAAGACTAGCTATCATCGATGAAAGGAAGACAGAGACATAATATAATGTCAGGCAGTCAATACTGAAAGCTCCATTTTAGTCATACACCAAACTTAAGTAGTCAAACAAAGGTGTGGAAATGGAAGGGGACTTCTATTCATATGTGTAAAGGGAAAACAAATTGCTTCCATTAATGCTAAAGGCACAGTGTAATTGCACATACTATGTGCTTTCAGGCACCCCATTGATGTACTTACTACCTTCAGGGTAGTTAACCTGTCTACTACCAAATCATTGCTATTTAGGTAGGAGACATTCATCTTCAAGTCACAGGTGACCTGTAGCTGGAAAGATAATATCTTAAGGATAATAGGAGTTATTGGAGCACTTTGAACTCATGGCCAGTTGGAATGGATTCCCATTTAGGGGTTGAGAAACTTCAGACTGGCAGAATATATTCCAGGACTGCCAAAGCCATACAGAAGCCTTGTATGCAAACAGATGAAGAGATCTACCTTTAACTGCTTGGTGGCAGTGCACATGTTTAATCCCAGGACAAAGGTGGCTGCCTGATTTTGCTTAGGTTGAGGCCAGCCAAATCCACAGAATGAGTTTAAGTCCTGCACAGATAAACCCTGTATTGGAAAACAAAACAAAACAAAACAAAATCACATAAAGGAAAAATCAGATCAACCTTCTGGTGGTAGCCTACAGGTATAAATGGTATTGAAGGAGGAAGCTTTCCCTCTTTGGCTGTGTACCCTAGCTTTGGGTACCAAGTTTATTCTTTTACTACCATTAGAGCCTACTTTTTTTGAGTTTTGATGTATAATGAGCAGCTGAGAAATCCATCCTGATAAACTAAAAAATTGCTGTACTCTTCAGATTCCCATTGGTAGGCAACCTTTGTTGGACTAACTACATCACAGCTTATGAGACATCAGAATAAATCCACTTTCTACATATATGGTGAGATTCATCCTACATTCTTTTTCATGCAGTGAACCTTGATTAATGCACTTGGTTTTTGTTTTGTTTTTTATCTGCTCACTGAAGATGTATTGGCTAACAATAGTGCTCACAAATACATACTTCCTAGTTCAATTCTTCTGTACATATTCAAATTTCCATTAAGATTACTTTTCTCATTATTATGTCTTTGCCAATGTTTGCTCTGTGTTTGAGGAATAAAATTCTGCATCTATGGAGCCAACATTTGACATTCTGCCATGAGAAAGATCATTTATCTTTTTTGATATCTGGTCCCTGCTTCTCTGTCCTGATTGTCTGAACACATCTCCCCATCCCAGCTTTTTAAAAAACCTTTTCTACCTTCTATCTATGTTTCCAATCTATCTCATTCCCCATCACCTTCACCTCAGGATCCTATACGTGGAACAGGTCCTTCAGTTTAAGGTATCTGGTGGCCTTTAGTAACAGTACTGGGAACACATTTGCTGTGTAATCCTCCCCTCCCTAAGTAGCTAGACATGCTATCTCCAGTCCCTACTGAAATTGTTCAATGTGTAAAATGAAGCTTGAATTTAAAAGCCATTTAAGAAGGATAGCATATATGAAATGCAAACTATGTCTAGGCTGGCTCCTCTCTGAGTATTTTCCAGAGATAGATACATGTTATGTTAGAAATATTTGTCTTTATGGATCTCCTCTGTGGGTGAAATGATTTCTCCCTGGGAAGGCATATTAATGCTAGAACATATGCAATTTCATCATGTTAGAAGAATGTTTATGAGACAATCTCTTATGTTGATGTAAGTGGAATTGGTTGCATTCTGTTGCTCTCCAAAGCAATGGCCTTACTGTCTTCTGTACTATACCTTCAAAATTCTTAAATTACTGTAACACCTAAGAGATTTAAATTTCCATTAGAGTCAAGTAGCCAACTATCCAGTGCAGTCACAGGAAAAGCATTTGCATGTGGAGCATTGCTTCTGCCTTCAGTGCAGAATAAGGAAAATTGTTTACACTCCAGAAGAATGCAGGGTAAGCAACCAGGTGCTGAAGTCACCACTATGAAAAAAAGTACATGTCTTTGGTAAGGGGAGTGATTTTGTTATTTCCCAGCATGTTTTAATCTGTCATGTGTTTGAACACAGACCAGAGTATTAGGTGTAAAGTTTGTGAAGGATGAAATGAAAGGCAGGATTGCTCAGTGGCTAGCATTGCCACTTTTGTGGGTGGAGCTTCTTTCAATGTCCATTAGTCATCTTGGAGGAAATGTGTGGTGCCAGCAGCTGGCCTGTCTCTCTGTTATAAAAGCTTTTTAATGTGACATTTTAAATTCCATATTCTCTAGATCTCTGAGCATTTGAAGGCTGTCTGACTGTTCAGCATACCTTAGTATACAAAATATCCCTGTAATTAATCTGTATTGAAATCTGGATCCAACCTGAGAGGCTGTGGAGTGATATTTTACTCAGGGCCCTGTAGCCTGACTGTAACTGGTTTTTGCTTACTAGGTTAGACTTATAACCATAGAGGAAAAAGAGGTAGAGAAAAACTCCCTTTGATAATAGAGGCTTAACCTTAATAAACAGCTCACAGGAAAGACTGGGTGGCATAAATATTTTGTTAGCTTGAAATAGACATTTATATCCTTAAATATTTACCACCATTAAAAGGCACATAACAATTTAGAAATATTTGAGTCTTAGTACAGTTGAATTTAAGTTGTATGAAGTTAGCTTACATTTACATAAAGTTAAATTTAAGTTAAATGTACAGATATATTAAACAGGACTGGGTAAAATTGAGAAGGACTAGAATGTGAAGCTATGTATGACATAGTGAAAAAGAAATTAGAGACAAAGAATAAAGAATAAAGCAAATAAAGAATAAAAGCAAAACGTAAATGAATTACAGGTTCTCTTGGTGGCAGAAGCTGGCTAGACTCCATCTGCCTAGGTGGCTGGTGTAGCAGAGGGAAGGACCATGGGGGGTAAGGCTAGGCCATGTTGTCAAAATTGCAGCTTCCATAAACATATCCCCAACACCTGGCAGAAATCATAACGTTTTGAGATTCAATTTTGTCTTGAGTAGATGCTGCCTCTTCCCAGCCTACTGCCCTGAGACAAGCTGCAGCTGTGGCGGGCAGGAGGGTTTTAGTGTGGTGGGAAGAGAACAGAACCAAGTTTATGGTAAGAGATTGTTTAGCAGAGAGATAGAAAAGACTCCTTCCTTCTACCTGTGCGCTGGCAGTAATTTGAAAGATCCTGTAAAATATCTGGATCTAGAGAGCCATTACGCTGCCAATTTGAATTTTCTAGGGGATATCTAGGCCACTTTTCAATACAAAGGTAAATAAGTCTGGTTGCCTTAACAAGTGGCATTAAGTGAAAGGGTTTTAAATTTTCTATCAGGCATCCCAGTGGAGTGGTGGGGGGATATTTCCTTGGTCAGTTTATTCCCCATGGATAGAGAGGAAAGTGAGCATGCAGTCTTGGAACTCTTAAGCCCAAGAGTGTGGCCACATGATAAGCTAGAATGGCAGAGTGTTATTCGAAGATCGTCAGCCCCAAAATATTGCCAGGGCCTACAGAGGCCAGAAGGCCTCAGCAGTCCAAGAGCAGAGTAGATATACCACCCTGGGCTGTATGTCTTCCACCCGTGAGGAATGTACCAGACCTTAAGGAAATGGGTTAAAATTTAAAAGGGTACCTTACCTAATTGAAGCCTGTGTGGGGTGGTATTTCCAGGGAACGGGGGGGGGGAGGGGGGGAAGATGGAGGCAGACTACTGGTATTGGAAACAGGATCCAGACTGTCTCTGGCTGGCCGCCCACCAGCAGACAGCTGCCAGTGACCCTCAAGGAGAGCCTGCCTGGGTTTCAGCACCAATGCTGTTCTTTTGCTAATGCAGCTAATGCCTAAGAAACACAAACACAAGACTCAGCGCCCACGTGGAGTTTGTTGAGAGAAGGGAGAGAAAGGGGTAGCTGGTGGCCAACTGAAAGCAGGAGGGGCGGGGTTGGGACACTTGCTTTAAAAGGGGAGGCTTGTACCTGTGTAACTGAGTCATCTGGCAGCCAAGTAAAGCTTGAGCCATCAGGTAAAGCTGACTTAGAGATGACATGGCCATGAGTGTCCTGCCCATCGTCAGGGCGGGGGTCAAATGGCTGCTAGTTCCTAACAATCAGATTACTAAGCAGAGTCACTATTTAGCTACACATGTATTTAAGTGTAGGTCACTAGTTAGCCACAAACTAACCCACTAGTTAGCCACACATACTAGCTCACTAGTACCCACACACACCATGCCACTTGTTAGCCACATACTTAACTCACTATTTAGCCACACACATGAAGTCACTAGTTAGACAAACACCTAAATCAATAGTCAGCCCCATACATAAGTCACTAGTTAGGCACAAAAACTAAGCCACAAGTCCATCACACAAATAAAGCAGTATTTAGCTACACACACTAAGACAGTAGTTAATCACACATATAAGTTACTATTTAGCTACATGCCTAAGCAGTAATTAACCACATTGACTAAGTCACTAGTTAGCCACAAAGCTAGGTTACTAGTTAGCCACAGTCACTATGTCTCTAGTTACCTACACACAATATATCACTACTTACCCACCCATACTAAGTCACTAGTTAGGCACACATCTAATTTACTAGCTAGACACAAACACCAAGAAAATTGTCAGCCACACACACACTGAGATAGTAGTTAGCCATTCACCTATGTATTTCTATGTATTTAGTCAACTACACACCTAAGTCACTAGTTATCTACAAACACTAGGTCACTAGTTATCCACACACATTAAATCAGTAGTTAGACACACACACTATGTCACTAGTTAGACACATACTAAGTCTGTCTAAAAGAAAAACAGCTCACACTAAGGTGGTCCCAGGACTTGGGAATTAGGCCTTTAATCCCAGCAGTTGGGATTTGGAGATAGTTGTGACATGGATGGACAGAGAGAGGAAGATAAGGTAGAGGAGACAGAAGAGCATGCAGTTTGATGATTTTGTTTGAGCAATTAGTCTGAGGGATCAAAGAGATAGCAGTCAATCTGAGGAGGCAGTGTGAGGACAGGAGCACATGGCTTGTCTGAGAATAGGTAGAGAAAAGAATTCTAGTAGCCAGATGCTCTGAATCTGTGATTTTTCAGTTTTCACCCTCCCCTCCCTGATAGGTTACTGTGAGTTTTTATTAGTAAGATCTATTAGAACTTGTGCTGGAAGTGATGTTCTCTCATTGGAAGTGTGATATTTCAAAGTCAATAGAGGTAAAAATTTTAAATTATTAAAATATGTTAACTTTATTTTTTTGAAAATTACATTGGTATCTTTAATGTTTTTAATTTTTTAAAAAAAATTATTATACATATCAAAATAGTTTATTCCACCTTACCCCCACTCTCCTTCTTCCCCTCTCTCCCAACTTCCTGAGCCCCCGGCCACTCTCCCCTCCCATCCAACGGTCACTATACACCTAGTTTGATGCCTTCCAGGAGAGGTCATCTAAATCTTTCAAGTAATTTGAAGTAGGGACTAAAATATCTCTCCTGTCTCAAGGTTAATGGATTATACCTCCATGGGGATATTCCCCCAAAGTCATTTTTGCAACAGGTATGTTTACTGATTCCACTGCCTGAAGTCCCTTAGACTGCACAGGACTATTAGCTTAGACCCATGTTCAGTGGTCTGTTTCAGTCCCATGTTGGGTTCCCAGGTATAAGTCTGGAGACCCATTAGCTCCTCCTTGTTCAGGTCAGCTGTGTCTATGTGTTTTTGCAGTGTGGTCTTGTCCTCCCTCTCTGCATCTGGATTCCAGTTTGGCTCAGTTTTTAGTTGTGCATGTATGCTTCTGTTTCCATCAGCTACTAGATGAGGGCTCCATGATGGTGGATAAGTTAGTCATTGATCTCATTGTCATGGGAGGGAATTTATGGTAGCCTTAACACTGTTGCTCAAATTGTTTCTTGGGGTCAGTCTTGTAGGTCTCTGGACATTTCTCTAGGTTCAGTTTCCTCTACTAACCTTTAATGGCTCCCTCTTTTATAGTCTCTATCTCTCTTCTCCTCTCGTAGCTATTCTCTTTTCTTAACATCTCTTCTCAAGTCTATTCCTGCCCTGACCAAATTTTCCTAGTCCCATGTTCTTTCCTCTTTTACTTCTTTCCTTTTGCTAGTTCACTCTCCATTTACTACCCCCCAATTCCCATATGCTCTGGGGACTGAGTCCCTTCCTGCTTCTGTTAGTGACCTTACAAGAAACTCTTAGAATCCTCCTTGTATCCTTGTTTCTCTGGCAGTGTGATTTATTTAGTGGTTATCTTTTGCACTATGTCTAAAATCCACATATCAATGAATACATACAATGTTTATCTTTCTGTGACTGGGATACCTCATTCAGGATGGTTTCTTCAAGTTCCCTCCACTTGTCTGTGAGATTCAAGATATCATTGCCCCCCCCCACAGAGTAGTATTCCATTGTGTAAATGTGTCACATCTCCTTTATACATACTTGAGTTGAGGGGCATCTAAGTTGCTTCCAGGTTCTTGCTATTATAAATAATATTGCTATGAATATATGTGATCACAAGTCTTGGTTCCATGGATGTGGATCATTTGGGTATGTGCACAATAGGTAGGTTACTGGCTCCTTTGGTAGAATGATTCCCATTATCCTGAGGAACAGCCATGCTAGTCTCCAAAATGACTCTACAACTTTACAGATCCACGGGAAAAGCATAAGTTGTCATTGCTGTTTCTAATTTTAGCCATTCTGACAGGAGTAAGATGGTATCTTAAAGTTGTTTTAATTTGTATTTCCTTGTTATCCAAACATATTTGACACTTTCTTAACTGTATTTCATCATTTCCCCTATTTAGAGTTCTCTATTCAGTTCTATACCCCATTTTAATAGAGCTATTTGGTGTTTTGTTGACTAGTTTCTTGAGTTCTTTGTATATTTTGGAGATCTCCCCTTTGTCAGATGTAGGATTGGTGAAAATCTTTTCCCAGTCTGTGGGCTGCCATTGGGTCTTCTCCACTGTGTCCTTTGCCTTACAGAAACTTCTAAGTTTAAATAGGTCCCATTCATTAGTTGTTGATCTCAGTGACTATGATTTTGGAGTTATTGTCAGGAAGCAGTCTCCTGTACCAATTTATTGAAGAGTACCTCTAATTTTTTTTTTTTCCTAAGAGGTTCAGTGTGGATGGATTCATGGAGGGATCCAATTGGACTTGTGTTTTTTGCATGGCTATTGACATAGATCTATCTTCAGTCTTCTATATAGCATCATCCATTTGTGCCAGCACCACTTGTTGAAGATGCTTTCCTTATCCCATTGTACACTTTTAGCTGTTTTGTCAAAAGTCAGATGCTCATATGTGTGTGGGTTAGTTTCAAGATTTTCTATTCAATTTCATTGAGCTACTTGTCTATCTTTGTGCTAATACCAGGCTGTTTTCAGGACTATAGCTCTGTAGTAGATCTTAAACTCAGGTATAATGATGCCTCGTGAAGTTCCTTTATTATACAGGTTGTTTTGGCTATTCTTGTTCTTTTGTTTTTCAATATAAAGTTGATTATTATCTATTTAAGGTCAGTGAACAATTGTGCTGGTATTTTAATAGATATTGAATTGAATCTGTAGATTGCCATTGGCAAAATTGCCATTTTTACTATGTTTATTCTACCCATCATTGAGATTGGGTAGAATCTTTATATTTTCTGGGGTTTCTTTAATTTCTTTTTGTACATACACAAATTATTATTATATAGGTCTTTCACTTGTTTGATAAGTGTTACCCCAAGGTTCTTTATTTTGTTTGTGGCTATTGTATAGGGTGATGTTTCTCTGATTTCTTTATCAGCCCATTTGTTGTCTGAATATAGAATGGCTACGATCTTTTTTTGTTTTTTTGTTTTTTTTTTTTGTTTTTTTGTTTATCTTGTATGCTGATACTTTGCTGAATGTGTTTTTCAGCTGTAGAAGTACCCTGGTAGAGTTTTTTGGTTGCTTATGTAAACTATCATATCTTCTGAAAATAGAGAAAGATTGAGGTCTTCCTCTCAATTTGTATCTTCTTGATATCCATTTCTTTTTTTTTTTATTTTTTTTATTTTTTTATCTATTTATTTATTTTTATTTTATTTTATATAACAAAGTCCAATTAAATGAAAACAAACATTTATACACAATATTTGGGAATTTGGGCGTCGTTCTTTCCAAACTACTTCCTGCTGGTAAGGGGCACTGTCTTGGGGGATTCGAAGAAGATTCAGATATCCTTGCTGTAGTCTGTAGGGCTGTTTTGTCCAGCTGTTTTGAATGTAGGATCAGCTTGTACTCTGTTTCAGGCGCTCTGGCGTGATCAAACCACATTAGTCTGGAAGGAATCCACATCTTTTCATTTTCTGTGGAAACAAAAATAGAAATACTTTTCCCCCAGTAACTTGTTCTTCAACTTAAATTTTGGAGTCAAAGCGTTTTTTTTTTTTTTTAATTTATTATTTTACATGTCCATCCTAGTTCCCTCTCCCTCCCTCCCTCCCTCCCCTCCAGCCCTCCCTCCCTCCTTCCCTCCCTTTTGCTCTCTCTGCCCTCTCCCATGCACTCTAAACACCCTCCCCTCCCAACCCCCCACCACAATACCATATGTAGGGGAATGCCATACAGTTGGGGTCATGTAGATCTGACAGGTCCTATGAAGTAGGAACTAGGGCTTCTCTCCTATCTCTAGAATAAGGCAGTTATCCCTCCATTGGGGATATGTTTGCAAAGTCCTTTTGTGCACCAGGGATACATCCTGGCTCCACTGTCTGAGTTCTCTTAGACTGCTCAGACCTTCTGGCTGAGACCCATATTCAGGGGGGTCCGAGTCAGTCCCCTCTTGGCTTCCCAGCTATCAGTCTAGTGGCCCTTAGATCCTCCTTGTTCAGGTAAGCTGTCTCTATGTACTTCTACCGCATGGTCTTGTCCTCTCCATCTGCTTCTGGGTTCTAGTTCAACTCAGTGTTTATGTATGGGTGTTTGCTCCTGTTTTCAACAGGCATTAGTTGAGGACTACATGGAGAAGTTAGTTGTTGATCTCATTCTCCGGGAAGGGCATTTATGATAGCCTTTCCACGGGAGCTGAGATTGTTAGTTGGGAGCAGTCTTGTAGTTCCTTCGACCTTTCTTTGTGTTCAACTTTATCTTCAAACCAATATTGGCTCCCTCTTTTATGTTCTCTCTCTCTGTATCTGTCTCTGTCTCTGTCTCTCTCTCTCTCTTTCCTATTTTCCATTCCTAACCAGGCTCAATCCTCCTGGTCGCACATGCCTTCCTCTCCTCCCTCTCATTTTCTCCTACTTCTCTCTCCATTAGCTGTCCTCCCACACTTTACCTGAAGTCTGGGGGACTTGTCCCGTCCCAGTTCTGTGAGGGACTTTATATGAATCTCTTAGAATACAACTTGTATCCTAGTTCCTCTGGTGATGTGAATTATAGGCTGATAATCATTTGATCTAGTTCTAAAATCCATATATGAGTGAGTACATATTGTGTTTCTCTTTTTGTGATTGGGTTACCTCATTCAGGATGGTTTCTTCAAGTGCCATCCACTTGCCTGGGAATTTCAAGATACCATTATTTTTTTCTGCAGAGTATTCCATTGTGTAGATGTGCCACATCTTCATTAACCGTTCTTCAATTGAGGGGCATCTAGGTTGATTCCAGGTTCTTGCTATTACAAATAGTGCTGCTATGAACATAGTTGAACAGATGGCTTTCTTGAATTGATGTGAATCCTTTGGGTATATGCCTAAGAGGGGGATTGCCGGGTCCTGTGGTAAACTAATTCCCATTTTCCTGAGGAACTGCCATACTGATCTCCAAAATGGCTGTATGATTTTGCACTCCCACCAACAGTGGAGGAGTGTTCCACTTTCTCCACATCCTCTCCAACATAAGTCATCACTGGTGTTTCTAATTTTAGCCATTCTGGCAGGTAAGATGGTATCTCAAAGTTGTTTTGATTTGCATTTCCCTGATAGCTAAGGATGTAGAGCATTTTCTTAAGTGTCTTTCAGCCTTTTTGATTTCCTCCATTGAGAATTCTTTCTTCAGTTTTGTACCCCATTTTTTAATAGGGTTATTTGGTGTTTTGTTGACTAGTTTCCCGAGTTCTTTGTGTATTTTGGAGATCAGCCCTTTGTCGGATATAGGATTAGTGAAAATCTTTTCCCAGTCTGTGGGCTGCTGTTTGGTCTTGTCAACTGTGTCCTTTGCCTTACAGAAGCTTCTAAGTTTGAAGAGGTCCCATTAATTAATTGTTTCTTTAAGTGTCTGTGCCCCTGGAGTTATGTTCAAGAAGCGGTCTCCTATACCAATTTGTTCAAGGGTACCTCCTACTTTCTCTTCTAAGAGGTTCAATGTGGCTGGATTGATGTTGAGGTCTTTGATCCATTTGGACTTGAGTTTTGTGCATGGCGACAGACATGGGTCTATCTGCAGTCTTCTACACACCCTCATCCAACTGTGCCAGGACCATTTGTTGAAGATGCTGTCTTTGCCCCATTGTATAATTTTAGCTGTTTTGTCGAAAATCAGGTGTTCATAGGTGCGTGGATTAATATCAGGATTTTCAATTCGATTCCATTGGTCTACCTGTCTATTTTTATGCCAATACCAGGCTGTTTTCAGAACTATAGCTCTGTAATAGAGCTTAAAGTCAGGAATGGTGATGCCTCCTGAAGTTCTTTTATTGTATAGGGTTGTTTTGTCTATCCTGGATCTTTTGTTTTTCCATATAAAGTTGATTATTATCCTTTCAAAGTCGGTGAAGAATTATGGTGGGATTTTAATGGGGATTGCATTGAATCTGTAGATTGCTTTTGGTAAGATTGCCAGTTTTACTATGTTTATCCTACCTAACCAAGAGCATGGGAGGTCTTTCCATTTTCTGGTATCTTCTTTAATTTCTTTCTTTAGAGTCACAATGTTCTTATTATATAGATCTTTTACTTGTTTGGTAAGCATTACACCAAGATACTTTATGTTGTTTGTGGCTATTGTAAAGGGTGATATTTCTCTGATTTCTTTCTCTGCCTCTTTGTCGTCTGAAAAAAGGAGGGCTACTGATCTTTTTGAGTTTATCTTGTATCCTGCTAGTTTGCTGAAGGTGTTTATCAGCTGTAGGAGTTCCCTGGTAGAGTTTATTGGGTCGCTTATGTAAACTATCATATCCTCTGCAAATAGAGACAGTTTGACTTATTCCTTTCCAATTTGGATGCCCTTGATCTCCTTTTGTTATCTTATAGCATTTGCTAGAACTTCTAGTATGATATTGAAGAGATATGGAGAGAGAGGACAGCCTTGTCTTGTTCCTGATTTTAGAGAAATTGGCTTAAGTTTCTCTCCATTCAGTTTGATGTTGGCAGTTGCTTTGCTGTATATTGCTCTTATTATGTTTAGGTATGTTCCTGTTATCCCTGACCTCTCTAATACCTTTATCATGAAAGGGTTTTGAATTTTATCGAAGGCTTTTTCTGCATCTAGGGAGATAATCATATGGTTTTTCTTTTTCCGTTTGTTTATATGGTGGATCACGTTGATAGATTTTCATATGTTAAACCATCCCAGCAATCCAGGTATGAAGCATACTTGATCATGGTGGATGATTTCTCTGATGTATTTTTTTTTTTTTTTTTTTTGCATATAGAGTATTTTTTTATTTAATTTTATATAACAAAGTCCAATTAAATGAAAACAAACATTTATACACAATATTTGGGAATTTGGGCGTCGTTCTTTCCAAACTACTTCCTGCTGGTAAGGGGCGCTGTCTTGGGGGATTCGAAGAAGATTCAGATATCCTTGCTGTAGTCTGTAGGGCTGTTTTGTCCAGCTGTTTGGAATGTAGGATCAGCTTGTACTCTGTTTCAGGCGGTCTGGTGTGATCAAACCACATTAGTCTGGAAGGAATCCACATCTTTTCATTTTCTGTGGAAACAAAAATAGAAATACTTTTCCCCAGTAACTTGTTCTTCAACTTAAATTTTGGAGTCAAAGCGTTTTTTTTTTTTTTTTTTTTTTTTTTTTTTTATTATTATTTTACATGTCGATCCCAGTTCCCTCTCCCTCCCTCCCTCCCTCCCCCCAAGCCCTCCCTCCCTCCTTCCCTCCCTTTTGCCCTCTCTACCCTCTCCCATGCACTCTAAACACCCTCCCCTCCCAACCCCCCACCACAATACAATATGTAGGGGAATGCCATCCAGTTGGGGTCATGTAGATCTGACAGGTCCTGTGAAGTAGGGACTAGGGCTTCTCTCCTATCTCTAGAATAAGGCAGTTATCCCTCCATGGGGGATATGTTTGCAAAGTCCTTTTGTGCACCAGGGATACATCCTGGCTCCACTGTCTGAGGTCTCTTAGGCTGCTCAGACCTTCTGGCTGAGACCCATATTCAGGGGGGTCCGAGTCAGACTCCTGTTGGCTTCCGAGCTATCAGTCTAGTGGCCCTTAGCTCCTCCTAGTTCAGGTAAGCTGTCTCTATGTACTTCTACCGCATGGTCTTGTCCTCTCAATCTGCTTCTGGGTTCTAGTTTGACTCAGTGTTTATGTATGGGTGTTTGCTCCTGTATTCAATAGGCATTAGTTGAGGACTCCATGGAGAAGTTAGTTGTTGATCTCACTCTCCGGGAAGGGCATTTATGATAGCCTTTCCACGGAAGCTGAGATTGTTAGTTGGGAGCAGTCTTGTAGTTCCCTCGACCTTTCTTTGTGTTCAACTTTGTCTTCAAACCAATATTGGCTCCCTCTTTTATGTTCTCTCTCTCTGTCTCTGTCTCTCTCTCTCTTTCCTATTTTCCATTCCTAACCAGGCTCAATCCTCCTGGTCGCACATGCCTTCCTCTCCTCCCTCTCATTTTCTCCTACTTCTCTCTCCCTTAGCTGTCCTCCCCCACTATACCTGAGGTCTGGGGGACTTGTCCCTTCCCAGTTCTGTGAGAGACTTTATATGAATCTCTTAGAATACAACTTGTATCCTAGTTCCTCTGGTGATGTGAATTATAGGCTGGCGATCCTTTGCTCTAGGTCTAAAATCCATATATGAGTGAGTACATACTGTGTTCCTCTTTTGTGACTGGGATACCTCATTCAGGATGGTTTCTTCAAGTGCCATCCACTTGCCTGCGAATTTCAAGATACCATTATTTTTTTTCTGCAGAGTAGTATTCCATTGTGTAGATGTGCCACATCTTCATTAACCATTCTTCAATTGAAGGGCATCTAGGTTGCTTCCAGGTTCTTGCTATTACAAATAGTGCTGCTATGAACATAGTTGAACAGATGTCTTTGTTGCATTGATGTGAATCCTTTGGGTATATGCCTAAGAGGGGGATTGCCGGGTCCTGTGGTAAACTAATTCCCATTTTCCTGAGGAACCGCCATACTGATCTCCAAACTGGCTGTATGAGTTTGCACTCCCACCAGCAGTGGAGGAGTGTTCCACTTTCTCCACATCCTCTCCAACATAAGTCATCACTGGTGTTTCTAATTTTAGCCATTCTGGCAGGGGTAAGATGGTATCTCAAAGTTGTTTTGATTTGCATTTCCCTGATAGCTATGGATGTGGAGCATTTTCTTAAGTGTCTTTCAGCTTTTTTGATTTCCTCCATTGAGAATTCTTTCTTCAGTTCTGTACCCCAGTTTTTAATAGGGTTATTTGGTGTTTTGTTGACTAGTTTCTTGAGTTCTTTGTATATTTTGGAGATCAGCCCTTTGTCGGATATAGGATTAGTGAAAATCTTTTCCCAGTCAGTGGGCTGCCATTAGGTCTTGTCAACTGTGTCCTTTGCCTTACAGAAGCTTCTAAGTTTGAAGAGGTCCCATTTATTAATTGTTTCTTTCAGTGTCTGTGCCCCTGGAGTTATGTTCAAGAAGCGGTCTCCTATACCAATTTGTTCAAGGGTACCTCCTACTTTCTCTTCTAAGAGGTTCAATGTGGCTGGATTGATGTTGAGGTCTTTGATCCATTTGGACTTGAGTTTTGTGCATGGCGACAGACATGGGTCTATCTGCAGTCTTCTACACACCCTCATCCAATTGTGCCAGGACCATTTGTTGAAGATGCTGTCTTTGCCCCATTGTATAATTTTAGCTGTTTTGTCGAAAATCAGGTGTTCATAGGTGCGTGGATTAATATCAGGATTTTCAATTCGATTCCATTGGTCTACCTGTCTATTTTTATGCCAATACCAGGCTGTTTTCAGAACTATAGCTCTGTAGTAGAGCTTAAAGTCAGGAATGGTGACGCCTCCTGAAGTTCTTTTATTGTGTAGGGTTGTTTTGGCTATCCTGGGTCTTTTGTTTCTCCATATAAAGTTGATTATTATCCTTTCAAGTTCAGTGAAGAATTGTGGTGGGATTTTAACAGTGATTGCATTGAATCTGTAGATTCCTTTTGGCAAGATTGCCATTGTTACTATGTTTATCCTACCTATCCAAGAGTATGGGAGATCTTTCCATTTTCTGGGATCTTCTTTAATTTCTTTCTTTAGAGCCACAAAGTACTTATTATTTAGGGCTTTTGCTTATTTGGTAAGCTTTACACCATGATGCTTTATGTTGCTTTTGGCTATTGTAAAGGGTGATGTTTCTCTGATTTCTTTCTCTGTCTCTTTGTCGTCTGAAAAAAATAGGGCTACTGATTTTTTTGAGTTTATCTTGTATCCTGCTAGTTTCCTGAAGGTGTTTATCAGCTGTAGGAGTTCCCTGGTAGAGTTTATTGGGTCGCTTATGTAAACTATCATATCATCTGCAAATAGAGACAGTTTGACTTCTTCCTTTCCAATTTGGATGCCCTTGATCTCCTTTTGTTGTCTTATAGCATTAGGTAGAACTTCTAGTACGATATTGAAGAGATATGGAGAGAGAGGACAGCCTTGTCTTGTTCCTGATATTAGAGGAATTGGCTTAAGTTTCTCTCCATTCAGTTTGATGTTGGCAGTTGGTTTGCTGTATATTGCTCTTATTATGTTTAGGTATGTTCCTGTTATCCCTGACCTCTCTAATACCTTTATCATGAAAGGGTGTTAAATTTTATAGAAGGCTTTTTCTGCATCTAGGGAGATAATCATATGGTTTTTCTTTTCCCGTTTGTTTATATGGTGGATCACGTTGATAGATTTTCGTATGTTAAACCATCCCAGCAATCCAGGTATGAAGCCTACTTGATCATGGTGGATGATTTCTCTGATGTATTTTTGAATTCGGTTTGCCATTATTTTATTGAGTATTTTTGCATCGATGTTCAACAGGGATATTGGTCTGTAGTTTTCTTTCTTAGTTGTGTCTTTGTGAGGTTTGGGTACCAAAGTTATTGTGGCCTCATAAAAAGAGATTGGCAATAAACCTTCTGTTTCTATCTTGTTTAACAGTTTGAGGAGTAGTGGTATTAGTTCTTCCTTGAATGTCTGGTAGAATTCTGCACTGAATCCATCTGGCCCTGGACTTTTTTTCGTTGGAAGGCTTTCGATGACTGCTTCTATTTCATTTCGGGTTATAGGTCTATTTAAGTTGTTTGTCTGTTCTTGATTTAATTTTGGTAAGTGATAGTTATCCAGAAACTTGTCCATTTCCTTTGAATTTTCAATTTTTGCGGAATACAGATTTTCGAAGTATGACCTGAAAATTGTCTGGATTTCCTCTTTGTCTGGTGTTATCTTCCCCATTTCGCTTCTGATTTTGTTAATTTGCATGTTCTGTCTCTGCTTTTTCGTTAATTTGGATAAAGGTTTATCAATCTTGTTTATTTTCTCAAAAAACCAACTCTTTGTTGCATTGATTTTTTGTATTGTTTTCCTGGTTTCTGTTTTGTTGATTTCAGCCCTCAAGTTGATTATTTCCTGGTGTCTGCTCCTGCGGGGTGAATTCGCTTCTCTCTGTTCTAAGGTTTTCAGTTGCGCTGTTAATTCATTTATGTGACTATCCTCTGTTTTCTTCATATGGGCACTTAGTGCAATGAACTTCCCTCGTAGCACTGCTTTCAAGGTGTCCCATAAGTTCGGGTATGTTGTATCCTCATTCTCGTTGAATATTGGAAAGTCTTTAATTTCTTTCTTTATTTCTTCTTTGACCCAGGAGTGGTGCAATTGCACATTGTTAAGTTTCCATGAGTTTGCAGGTTTTCTGCTATTTGTATTGTTGTTGAATTCCAATTTTAAAGCATGGTGGTCCGATAAGATACAGGGGACTATTTCTATTCTCTTGTATCTGTTGAGGTTTGTTATGTCTCCTAGTATGTGGTCGATTTTAGAGAAGGTTCCATGTGGAGCAGAGAAGAAGGTATATTCTTTTGTCTTTGGATGGAATGTTCTATAGATGTCTGTTAGCCCCAGTTGAGACATAACTTCTGTTAATTCTTTTGTTTCTTTGTTGAGTTTCTGATTTGTGGTCCTGTCTAGTGTTGAGAGTGGTGTATTGAAGTCTCCCACTATAAGTGTGTGAGGTTTTATATGAGCTTTGAGTTTTAGTAGTGTTTCTTTTACGAATGTGGGTGGCTTTGTATTAGGGGCATAGATGTTCAGAATTGAGACTTTGTGTTGATGGATTTCTCCTGAGATGAATATGAAATGACCGTCTTCATCTCTTTTGACTAGTTTTGGTTTGAAGTCTAGCTTGTTAGATATTAGGATAGCTACGCCTGCTTGCTTCTTATTTCCATTTGATTGGAAAATCTTTTCCCAACCCTTTACCCTGAGGTAATGTCTATCTTTGAAGCTAAGATGTGTTTCTTGTATGCAGCAGAAGGATGGATTCTGTCTTCGTATCCATTCTGTTAATCTGTATCTTTTTATAGGTGAGTTAAGACCATTAATGTTGAGGGTGAGTAAGGACCATTGATTGTTGATGGTTGTTTGATTTAGGTTTGTTGTTGGCAGTGGTATTGTGAATATATTAGTTAGTTCTGTTTCACCCTTGGTTTCTGGTGTAGTTAGATTAACTGTTGCCTACATTTCTGTGGGCATAGTTACCCCCCCTTGGGTTGGAGTTTTCTTTCCAATACTGTCTGTAGGGCTGGATTTGTAGATACGTATTGGGAAAATCTGGTTTTGTCATTAAAAATCTTGTTCTCTCCATCTATATTGATTGAGAGTTTTGCTGGATATAGTAGCCTAGGCTGGCATCCGTGTTCTCTTAATACTTTTAGAACATCTATCCAGGACCTTCTGGCCTTGAGGGTTTCCATGGAGAAATCAGGTGTAATTTTGATATGTCTGCCTTTATATGTTACTTGTCCTTTTTCCTTTGCTGCTCTTAATATTCTTTCTTTATTCTGTATGCTAGGTGTTTTGATTATTATATGTCGAGGTGTCTTTTTTCTTTGGTCCAGCCTATTTGGGGTTCGGTATGCTTCTTGTACTTTCATGGGAATGTCCTTCTTCATATTTGGAAAGTTTTCCTCGATGATTTTGTTGAGTATGTTTTCAGCACCTTTGAGCTGGGCTTCCTCACCTTCCTCTATGCCTATTATTCTTAGGTTTGGTCTTTTCATGGTGTCCCACATTTCCTGGATGTTGTATGTTAAGGATTTGTTGGATTTATGGTTTTCTTTGGTCGTTGAATCTATTCTTCTAGTTTATCTTGTGTGCCTGAGATTCTCTCTTCCATCTCTTGAATTCTATTGGTTATGCTTGTGTCCGTGGTTTCCGATTTTTTGCCCAGCTTTTCAATTTCCAGCTTTCCTTCCATTTGTGTTGCCTTTATTTTCTCAATTCCGGTTTTCAAGTCTTGAACTGTTTCCTTCACCTGGTTAATTGTTTTTTCTTGGCTTTCTTTACTTTCCTTAAGGAATTTGTTCATTTCTTCCACTTTTTTGTTTGTTTTTTCCTCCATTTCTTTAAGGGATTTTCTGACATCTTCTTTGAGGGCCTCTATCATTTTTATGATGGTGATTTTTAAGTCGTACCCTTCTGCTTCCTCTGCTTTGTTGTTGTGTTCCATTCTAGTTGGTGTAGATTCCCTAGATTCTGGTGGTGTCATGTTTGTCTTTCTGTTGTTAGGTGTTCTCTTGTATTGCCTTCTTCCCATAGCTTCTTCCAGTAGGTGTTGGTGGTGTCTCCCCCCTCTCTCTATGGTCCTTCCCCGATGGGCTTATGTGGATCAAAGATTCAATGTCTGTAGTTCTGTGTGCTCCAAGCTCTCTAGGAGGTTTCTCTGCAGACAGGGATCCAGGGATGGGGTCAAGGATGAGGATCCAGAAGAAGATGCTAGAAGGTACTCACAGTGGTCCTCTGGCCAATAGCTCTGGCCAATGACTGGCAGAAGAGGACGAGGGGCTGAGCTTGAACTTGAGGTTTTGCAGGGTAGTGGGATCTCACTGGAAACTGGTGTTCTCCAGCTGAGACCTCGTTCTTTGGCAGGGGCCCGGATTTGGGGGTCAAGGATCTTGCCTGCAGGAACTCTGAGTAGACCTGCAGAGATAGGCGGATCTCTGGGAGGGGCCCGGGACTCCAGCAGAGTAGTGGAGGCGGGGTCAGAGACCAAGCTGGTGGAAATTACAGGTGGGCCCGTGTGGATAGTCAGGTCTCCTTTGTTCGGAGTTGCTCTAAGAGGTCTCTAAAGTAGGGTGGACTGTTGGATCCACCCTCTGTCCCAGTGCTCAACCAGTGCGGCAGGAACGTAGGTGGGGTAGGGCACAGTGTAGGGGGGTATGCTGGAGGTTCGGATGGTTAGGGGTGTATCAGAGCTCCAAGGGTGCTCTCAATGGGGACCGGAGACAGGAGCAGCAGGATCAGGGGCCAATCCAGGGAGTTCAGGCGGGGGGAGGGGGAAAAGAGGTTGAAGGGGACAGGCAGCCCCAATTGGGCCCAGACTCACCTCTGGCCAATAGCTGGCAGAAGAGGACCAGGGCTGGGCTGGAATTTGAGAAGTTTTTGCTGGGTAGTGTGATCTTACTGGAAACTGGCGCTCTCCAGCTGAGACCTCCTTCTTTGGCAGGGGCCCAGACTTTGGGGTCAAGGATCTTGCCCGCAGGAACTCCGAGTGTTTGATATCCTTTTCTTGTCTTATTTCTTTAGCTAGCACTTGAAATGCAATAATGAAGAGATATGGAGACAAAGGGCAGCCTAGTCTTTGTCCTGAATTTAGAGGGATCACCTTAAGCTTCTCTACATTCAGCTTGGTATTAGCTCTTTGTTTACTACATATTGCTTTTATTATGTTTATATAAATTCCTGTTATCCCTGATCTCTCCAAGATCTCTAACATGAAAGGATGTTAAATATTTTCAAAGGTTTTTTCTACGTTTAGGGAGATGATCATATGATTTTTCATTTTTAGTTTGTTTATATAGTGGTATATGTGATATATTTTCATATGTGAAGCCATCCCTGCAACCCAAGGATGAGGCCTACTTGGTCATGGTACATGATTTTTCTGATATATTCTTGGATTCGGTTTTCCCGTATTTTCTTGAGTATTTTTGCATCAATGTGCAGGAGGGATATTGATTTGTTATTT
Organism: Phodopus roborovskii; assembly: GCF_943737965.1. Taxonomy (NCBI): domain Eukaryota; kingdom Metazoa; phylum Chordata; class Mammalia; order Rodentia; family Cricetidae; genus Phodopus; species Phodopus roborovskii. The sequence goes on along the minus strand of NW_026126751.1, from coordinate 172,689 downwards.
TCTCTTAGTTGTGTCTTTGTGTGAATGGGTATCAAGGTGATTGTAGCCTCAAAAAAGTTTTTGGTAATGAAACTTCTGATTCTATTGTGTGGTACAGTTTCAAGAGTATTAATATTAGCTCTTCCATGAATTTTTAGTAGAATTCTTCACTGAAGAAGACATCTGGCTCTGGGATTTTTTTATGTTGGAAGGCTTTGTATGATTGCTCCTACTTTGTTAGTTGCTATAAGTCAATATAAGTTGCTTGTCTATTCTTGATTTAATTTTGTTAAGTAAGACTTATCCAGAAATTTGTCCATATCCTTTGAATTTTCAAATTTTGTGGAGTATAAGTTTTCAAAATATGACCTGAAAATTGCCTGGATTTCCTCAGTGTCTATTGTTCTGTACCCCTTTTTGTTTCTGATTTTGTTAATTTCCATGTTCTCTCTGTGCTTTTTGTTTAGTTTGGATAAAGGTTTGTCTAACTTGTTAATTTTTTGAAAAAACCAACCCTTTATTGCATTGATTTATTTTGTATTGCTTTCCTGTTTTCTACTTTATTGTTTTCAGCCCAAAAATTGATAATGGGGCCTAGTCCTGAGGGTTGAGTTTGTTTCATTTGTGTCCTAAGGTTTTCAGTTGTGTTATTAATTCTCTAATGTATCTCTCATCTGTTTACTTCATATGGGCTCTTAATGCAATCAACTTCCCTCATAGCAGTGCTTTCAAGGTGTCCAATGAATTCATGCATGTTTTATCTACAAACTCATTGAATTTTAGGAATTCCTTAATTTCTTTATTTCATCTTAGACCCAAATATGATGAAATTGAGCATTATTCAGTTTTCATGAGTTTGTAGGTTTTCATGAGTTTGTCGTTTGTAGGTCTGATGTTGTGTTTATTGAATTCCAATTATAAACATGGTAGTCTGATAAGATACAGGGTAATATTCAAATGTTTTTGTATCGTATGAGGATTTTTATGTTGCCTAGTATATGGTCAATTTCAGAGTATGTTCCATGTGGAGCAAAGAAGAATTTATATTCTTTTTGGTTTGGATGGAACGTTCAATAGATGTCTGTGAAACCCAATTGAGACATAACTTCTGTTATTTCTTTTGTTTCTTTGTACAGTTTCTGACTGGTGTTCCTGTCTAGTGGTGAGAGTGGGGTGTTGAAGTCTCCCACTCTAAGTATGTGTGGTTTTATGTGAGTTTTGAGTTTTAGTACCATTTCTTTTAGGAATGTGGGTGCTTTTGTATTTGGGGCATAGAGATTCAGAATTGAGGTTTTGTGCTTAGGGTTTCTCCTGTGATGAATACAAAATGACTGTTTTCATCTCTTTTGATTGATTTTGGTCTAACTTGTTAGGTATTATGATAGCCAAACCTGCTTGCTTCTTGGGTCAAGTTGATTGGAAGATCTTTTCCAAGCCCTTTACCCTGAGTAATGTCTATCTTTGAAGCTTAGATGTGTTTCTTGTGTGCACCAGAATGATGGATTCTTTTTCCATATTAATTCTGTTAGCCTTTCTCTATTTATTAGTGAGAAAATACCATTAACATTGAGGTAAAGTAAGGGACATTGTTGGTTAATGGTTTTTGTTTATGATTTGATGTTGGCAGTGGTTTTGTGTATATATTTCCCCTACTTTTCCCTTCGATTCTGTTGAAGTTAGATTATCTATTTCCTATGGGTTTTTGAGCTGTGGACATGCCACAGGCAGAGCAAGATCTGGAGCCAGTCCAGGTTGTAGGGGGAATTTCACGCAAAATTTTCTGGGACTCACCTCTAGCAGAATCCTGGCAATGGGGGTTATAGATCCTGGTACAAATTGTTTCAAGTGGTTCCTGCATGGATAGGCAGATCTAGCCAGGGCCTGGCACTCTCCTTCTGAATCCTCTCTAGCAGAGGCCCAGCGATGGGGGACAAGCATCCAGCACCATGGACTCAGGATGTTGGCATTGATACGTGGATCTATCCGGGGCCTGGCATTCTTCAACTGAGGCCTCTAGCCAAGGATGGTATCTGTTTTTCTAGCTTTTTTCTTTTTAAATTTTATTTATTTTTTTTTTGAGAACCCATTTTTTTTGTGTGACTTTGCCGCTTATCCCACAACTATATCTTGTATACCAGGCTTGTCTTGAACTCACAGAGATAGTTTCTATCTGCCTCCTGAGCACTAGCGTTAAATGCATGTGCCACCACCACCCAGCTATTGGCATCTATTTAAATGTGTTCTTTAAACACATTTCTGCTTGTATCTCTGTGTTGCTGCTCTCCTATGTTTCTTAGATTTTACTTATTCCATTCCTTTTCTCAAGTGATGTTTATTATTGATTTCTAAGTAGAGCAAAGTCTTTTGTAACTTTGGGTTGTCTTATGCTGTATAATTGAGAATTGTTTTGAACTCCCAATCATGCTTCTCACATATAGTGCTGGGAAGAAAAACCTACACTTTCTACCTGCCTGGCCCTTGACTGGTCAGTGAGAAGGAAAATAGACCAGAAAATGAGTGAACTCCCAAGATCTCTGATTATTGGGGGACTTATATATGAAGAGGGATTTGTGCAAGGATTGAGTTCATGACCCACTTGGATACTGGTGGAGTCACAGTGCAGAAAGGGAGAGGAAGGATGTAAGCTGAGATTTCATCCTTCAACAGTAGTTGAGGTGAGCAATGTGGAATCAGTTAATCATTCATAGATAATCCATCATTTTCCCGGTGGGCAGGTTCTTGGAATCCACAGATGAGGGCTATCAAGAATCTGGATAGAGGAGAGACCTTATCATGAATACAAATTGCTATAGTTAAAGTATTCAGCCAAAGCAGGTCTGGGTGAACTATTGTGGACTATGTAACAGGACTGATATTTTTTTGTGGTTTTGGATGTACAGTCTGAGAAAAAAAGGTTTGAATAATCCCTGGTGTGCTCTAATTGAAACCACATGGAGCTATGTTATTAGGCCCATGGACACTGTGGCCTTAGTCAGTAATGTTAATGGGATTGCCTGTTTTCTCCCTGTATTCCACTGCTTGACTAGCCTTCTCCTGAGGTTTTCTCATCAAATGGTGGTAATTCCTGCTGACTTCTTAGAAGTCTATCGTTTCCTTCCATTTCCCAATAGACGTAGTATGCAAGAAGCTATTCCTCATGAGAAGCTTACTTAGAATAAGACATGGCTTAAGCAATTACTCTCTGTCCCAGCTTTAATGTTTTCTTTGTTCTGCCTTCCCTACTTTTCTTATTTTCTGACACTTCTCCCTCCAGATCTGCTGTTCAAACTTACTCCTGTACTATGAAATAGTTATGGTGCTATCTTTTCTGTTGAAAGCTTATATTGCCTTAGTGGCCCAACTTGCAGTATCCTGTCACTATTTAAATTCCTCAAAGTATAAGCTGGGGTCAGACATTGAAAGAACTTAAAGAAGGCAACATATGTGGATTGCAGAATGTTTTAGGAGCGAGATTGTGGATTTTCATGTCTGTAATCCCAATACTCACACAGGAGACACAGGAAAGTAGATCTGTATGAGACCAAGGCCAGCAGGGTCTACAGAGATATTCCTAAAAAATACTAAGGCTATTTATTGCACAGATAAACTCTGTCTCAAAAAAAAAAAAAAACAATGACAACAAAACAACCATCTGTTGTATGTTCTTTCCTCTTTGATCATTAGCCAGAAATGAATGCAATTTGTCTATACAGACATATTTCTTTATTTATTTCTTAAGTCTGTGGCAATGTCCTTATGTCCTCTTGATTACCCCTTTTTAAACTACCTGATTGTATGCCCTCAGTGGGTTTTTTGGGACAAAGCTTCTTAAAAACTTTATTTCTGGATACCAATTATTTATAGGGATATGTTTAATAAACAGAACTCATTAATTTGTAACATTGTTCATTAAACTAAATATAATTCTCTGAACGATGGCAGAATATTACCCCCATTTGCATAGAGAAATCTAGACTATGGGGTGTCTCTCTTTGAAATAAATATCAGTCACTGCAGGGTCAGAAGCAAAACTGTTCAGGCGACATTTTGCATTAATTTTGTTAGAGTCTGTGTATATAAGTTCTGAACACATAGAGTCATCGGTAGCTGGATAACATTACACAAGATCTCAGGTTACCTGGATGACTTTCTCTTGTATTTATTTATTTATTTATTTTGACAAAATGTTGATGATAATAACCCCTTATTTTTTTTCTCTTCCTCCCCTTTGTTCTTTCCCTAATATTGTACACCTCTCGATCACTGCATGGTTGTTATATGTTTAGAAGCCAAACTGTATCAACATATGTACTATGTTTTTCATAATTCTATTGGGATTCTAACTGGTTCCCATTTGCATTAATCTTTGTAATCAGATATCATTTTATAGGGTGTTAGAACTTTAGTTTGCACTGTATTTGAGTCATGTTGCAAATTTATCTTGTACAGAATAAGCATACTAATGCATCATGTTCTCAATGATTATTGTTTAATTTTTGTTTATGTACTCTGTTTTATTCTTGTTGTTTTCAATCTGGAAATCACATTTACTGTTTTCGTCAGCATATATTCTATTTGGGGATGACCTGAGTCAGATCCCAAAACCCAAAATTCTAGGCTCAATACAACGTCACCTCCAGATGCAGGGTATCTGACAATCTCTAATAATTACACATGGGAAACATCTTTCACACACATTCTGAATACATAAAAACTGGGAAAGAATTTGTTTTCTCAAAATCCTTGTTACTGAAACTGAAAGACCCGCTGAGGGAGTGGACCCTCACGCCCCGACTCAGGAAAGGTGGTCCCCCCAAATCACTCATGAGAAGCGGTCTTGATGAAAAAGCATGAGTTCTTTTTATATTCCAGTGCATTGGGGTCCACAGCCATACTCCATGTGGGTTAGAGGACTGGGAACAAGGGGTACAGGGTTCATATAGCTTTTATAGGGTTACAACAAAGCCCGCACATCACAAACCAATCATCTCATAGCATCCAGTGCAGAGCAATCAATTTGAACTATCCAAGCCTGCAGTTAGCCCAGGAAATCTGCTTTCACTAGGGCTTCTGGGTAGTGTGACGAGGTTCATTTCCTGTTCTCATTCACTCACATATGCTGTTGGTAAACCACCTTGTTGTAAACAGTCAAGAATGACCTTTTGCCTTCTCACTGCTAGGGGGCAGAGTCTAGGAAATATTAGGCTAAGTTTTTCCATCCTTACAAAACAACAATGAGAGCATAACCAGCCTCTTTTTGTGGATGATTCTAATAAAATTTGTTTCTATTTTAATTTTTTTTTAAAATTTGTTTTCATTTTACATACCAATTCCTCCTTCCCAGTCTTCTTCCCCAACCACTCTCCCTTCCCTTCAACTTTTAGTAGTCAGAGAGGGTAAGGCCCTCATTCAGGAGTCAACAAAGTCTGGCATGCAAAGCTTAGGAAGGACCAAGCCTCTCTATCTTTTATCTTGACTGAGAAAGATATCCCACAGTAGGGCGTGGGCTCCAAAAACACTGTTCAAGCAACTGAGATGGGTCCTGGTTTTACTGCCAGGGGCCCTCTAACAGATCAAGTCACCTAAGTGTCAACCACATTCAAAGGGCCCAGTTTATTGCCTTGAAGGTGCCCCAGCTGTCAGTCCATACTTCCCACTAGTTATAGTAGATGTGGTGTGGCTTTGTTGGAAAGGGCTTTACCCTGTTAGAGGAAGCACATCACTGTAGGGTCAGGCATTGATGTTTCCTATTCTCAGAATGATGCACAGTGTGTCAGACAATGCCCTGTTGCCTCTGAGTCATACTGTAAGGACTCTAACCTCGAGGACTGCAGCAGCCTCCATGCTGACATGTCCCCGGTCATAACAGAACCTCTGAAATTTTAAGTGTGACACTTCAATTAAATATTTTCCTTGAAAGTGTTGCCTTGACCCTGCTGTGTATTTACACAGCAATGAAAACCTAACAAAGACAGAAGTTGGTTCTAGGACCTGGGTTATTTCTATGATAGGGTCTCCCTATCTTACAATTTATTTCTGATGTCTTCTCAGTAGTGTTGTTCTGGTAGCTTGCCTCTCCCTTTATGTCTGTTTATTGGGATTTCTTTCTCATGGTATATGCTACTTCAATGGCCAAAGAAATGGTGCATGTGGTCCTCTTATTCAGTTTACTTCTAATGTGCCTAGGTTAATGCATTATAATGTACATGTATAAAATAAGAGAGGGAAGCACCAAGGATTATATGACTATAGTGTCAAAGAAGTTTACATTTACAATGTGAGTATTATACTTCTTTGTCACACATGTATGTGTTATTTTAGCATGCAATGACCTATGACGATATGCACATCCACTTCAATGAGGAAGACTGGGCTTTGCTAAATCCTTCTCAGAAGTGTTTCTACACAAATGTGATGCTGGTCACCTACAGGAACCTCACTGCTACAGGTAAGACTGAATGTTCCTTCATGTTTTAAAATAAGGGACCAAATATTTCTTGATTGTTGATACTGGTCTGTAATTTTGATTAAGAAAAAGGAAAATTGGGTGAGTGAGGCATGGTACTAAGGATCATTGAAGTTATTACTTAAATTTTGTACAATTTGCAAGAATATATCATATATTTTCTGTTATTTCAGGCTACATTTGTGATAACAATAATACAGAGGATCATTGTCAAACTTATAGAAGACAGAGAATGTAAATTTTCCTGTGCAAATTTATGCAAATTTGACTCTGAAGATATTTTAATGTATCCTGGAAATTTTATTGAAGAGTCACACTTAAAAAATTAAAAAGATTAAGAAGAACAACAGTAAAAATATGTGTAGCTTAAAGTACAGTGATGATTGTCATTTTCTCACAAACCATGTACCTCAGTGAAAGGTAGCTCTTCTTGTGTTTGCAAGGCATTGGTGAAAAATGAGAAGGAAACAATGTCTTAACAGATATTACCCTTTGAATTATAGCACCCAGATATCTATTCTGTAGAAATGCCAGTCTTTATTTTCATACTATTCAGATATTTTAAACAGTATACATGTTGCATAGGTGATAAGTATATGTCCAAGACCTTCTAAGAAAAAAGACTATAGTTAAGAAGGCATTACTTATATATTTGTGACTTTGCTATGGATATTGAAATGGTCATTTTATGACTGTCAAGAAGGTTGTTATGGAGAAACCTTAAAGTTGACTTAAAGAAAGTCAAAGGGGGAATGCTATGTGGAAGCCTTTTATTTGTTTTCTTAGTTTCATAAGCATATTATATGTAGAGTCGGGTAGTTGTGGCCCATACCTTTAATTCCAGCATTCATGATCAAGAGCAAGGTGGATCCCTTAAGTTTGTTATCACCCCGGTCTACAGAGTGAGTTCTACAATAGCCGGGTTTACACAGAGATATTCTGTATTAGAAAATGTAACCATGTGAATTTAGAATGTGGAAAGAAGCAATGTACCTCTCTGTCTTATGACAGTGAGAAGAAATGAAAGGTATTTAGTAGTCCCTACTTTGAGGATATTTGTTGAGTGTGAAACAATTTTCAAATTTATCAGTATTCCTAAGTCATCTGAAAGATACCATCAACTTACACTGTAGTAAATCCATATGACCGTTGGAATGTGTGAATGCTTCCATTTGTACTGGTACATTTAGCCAATGTAGTATGATTTATATGAAGGAAAAAGTGACAAATGGAATAAATATGGCAAAGCTCTGAGTTCTTTCAGTTTTTTCAATTATATGGGAGATTTTATATAAATAGATGTCATAATTGAGGGCCATGAAATAAAGGCTCTTACTCTGAATCACAGGTATCTTCAATGAAAACAAAACAATACCACATGAGAGAAGCATTATGAATGTAAAACTCAAGATCTGATTCTTGTTTGAAATTAGGCCACATTATAACTTTATTTTATACATGTACTAACTTTCTTTAGTATCATGTATGTGGTAAAGTTTTACATATGCTAATTATCTTTGCAGGAATGAAAGAAGCCTTAAAGGAGTAAATCCTGTGAATATACACAATGAATGTGTGAAAAACTTTGTGGGTTACAGGCATCTTCAATGGCTTGAAAAAATTCATACTGGAGAGAAACCATATGGAAGTCTCCAGTATGGTGAAGTCTTTGCATGTCACCATTTCCTTCTCATTGAAAGAGCACACATGGTAAAAAAAAAAACACCTATGTATGTAGTCAATGTGGTAAAATGTTTGCAAGACATACTATGCTTAAAAGACATATTAGAACACATACTGGAGGGATAACACAATACTATAATCAATGTGGTAAATGTTTTTCACAATACAGTCATGGGGTATGTTATAAAAGAACACATAGTGGAGAGAAACCCTATGTATGTAACCAATATGGTAGGGCATTTTCACAAAGCAGTACACTACAATCTCATCATAGAACACATAATGGAGGGAAACCCTATGTATGTAGTCAATGTGGTAAATCATTTGCAAGTAATGGTCATCTTAAAAGACATATAAGAACACATACTGGAGAAAAACCCTATGTATGTAATCAATGTGGTAAGGCATTTTCACATGATGGCATTCTCCACTCTCATCATAAAACACATACTGGAGAGAAACCCTATGGATGTAATCAATGTGTAAAGCATTTGCAAGTAATGGTCATCTTAAAAGGCATATAAGAACACTTACTGGAGAGAAACCCTATATATGTAATCAATGTTGTAGAGCATTTTCATGTGCCAGTAATATCCAGTCTCATCATAGAACACATACTGGAGAGAAACCTTATGGATGTAATCAATGTGGTAAAGCTTTTTCACAACACAGCCATCTGGTATGTATTAAACGAACACATACTGGAGAGATACCCTAAGAATGTAGTCAATGTAGTAAAGCTTTCACAACATATGATATGCTTAAAAGTCATATAAGAACACATACTGGAGAGAAATCTTATGGATGCCATGAATGTGATAAAGCCTTTGCAAATCCGAGCACTCTCTTAAGTCATAAAAGAATGTATACTTGAAAGATACTGAAGGTATCCCATGTGGTAAAGCCTCTCGGTGTATCATTAGTCATTTTAATCACACACACAAAAAAATCATAGTGCATAGAATCCCTATAATGTAACCATTGTGGTAATGTTGTGCACTTTGCTTATCCCAATAATCTTTGTGAGCCTAGGAAAACCCTTATGGAAAGTAATCTTCCTAGAAAGGATGTGGTATGATCTTCATTCCACACACATTGAGTTACATAGTTTGCTGGAGAGAAAAATATCTGACAAGTGTGAACAATCAGTTCAATCACTACAATGTCTCTGTTTTGTTCTCACTTGCAAACTCATGTGGAAAAAGTCCTGGAAATTTACTGGTAAGGGAAACATGTTTCATGGTAACCCGTGTCTTTATTTACTTGAAAACCTCATTCAGATGGATTGTTATTTCTCAGCCCAATCCTTCATGCTTACTTTCTTTTACATGAAGCAATTCATGTTGCAGGAAAACTTTGAAGACTTTAAAACCCTCAACACAATGGTTACAGGATTGAGTACTCATTAGAGAAAATATTCAAATATGGAAATCTGTTTAGAAATTTGATTTAATTTTAATTATATGATTTCAGTGTGTGAGTTTGTGATTGTTCATTGTTTCTCACAAGAGGATTATACACTTGAGTATTCCTGTAGAAGGAACTACAGTATGTTCTCAGAAAACTGACATAGGTCATGGCAATGAACTTGCCATAAATTTGTTCATCCACATTTCTAAACCTGTACGTATTTTAAATCCTGTTTTATCATCTTGATAACAGGTAATAGGGAAGAATTCATGGAAGAGGAATCCCATATGATGTAAACAATTTTGTGAACATGTTCAACATCATACTTGACTTTAATCATAATAAATAAAATTGATTTATGTGGAGATGGTCCATTAGTAAGTTCACTAGACCCAAGAAAAATGATAAATGAGATATTATTGAGGAACAACTTACACAGATTATAATAAATAACTATGGAGATGTTCCAGCTTAGAAAGATGCAGTCCCTGCCATTCTGATTTGATCTGCAACATGGGAGAGAGAAGTTAGAGACAGAAAGATGGAAAGGGAGTGAGAAATAGGTGGAGGGGGATTGAGGGAGTTACAGATAGATTGTGAAGGAGAGTGGTCCACCCCAGGGTTCTCTACCTTCTGTTCATATACACAGAACGAAAGGCACTACATAAGATATAACTTCATGAGATGATCTGAGCAGAAAGCCTGGATTCACAAGAACACCCTCCCCTCTAAATGGCTGGTCCACTGGAGGTTCTGATTGGTTCTTATAGCCTAAGTGACAGGACCAGGCAAGCAGAAGATACACAGCTGCTTGAGAGTGGGATTTATAACAGGGCAACCAAATAATCCCACCATTCGTATACACATAGAAGCCCACAGGGCTTCCACCTTAATTGCCCTGAGACCCTGAGTGTGGGGGCATTGGTCTGTGTCAGGCTTCTTTTTTCTGGCAAGTGACAATGTGGGGTGGAGTTTTCAGGTGTTGGTGTACTCAGCAGGAGATGTGTGTTGAGAAGTTTTCTCTTAGCTGCAAGTCTGGGACCTTAGGCATCTGTTCCTTGAGTAGGTAGATAAGGAGGGTTGAGTGAAGTTTCAGCCATAACAGTGAGTTGCAGGTAGCACCATTCCGTTCCCCAACCTCAGTGTACCTAATTCAAACCCTCATCTGAACTCACCTCAGTTCAGACTCTGCCCTTAAAAAGCTGCCATTAGAGGCTCAACCAGGATGTGGAGCAGATGCAAAGGCATCCACTTTTAGATCCACCACCTGATCCCTTGTTTTCTATTCTCCAGGGCAACCCAGGACAGTTATGCTCTGATTATTATGGATTTATTATTTCAGTATTATTTAGCATTGCATCACAACTCTGGGTTTCAGTTTTCTTTCCACTCACCAGGACTTTTAAGTGCACAGGGAGGCTTTGCTCTTATGCTCCTGCCCACATGGCAGAACCAATACAGAATTCTTGTTGCTTCCTGGATTCTTTGACCTACATTTCACCCCAGTGAAATAGTCCAGCCCTCCAGATATGAGAGAGCGTTTCCCTTGTGTTGTACTTTCAGATTAATTTTCTCACTTCTTTCAATTAGTCACTCAATCTCTCCTCTAAAAAGCTTACACCTTTGGAGGTGCCTACCTGCCTCCAATTCCTTTCCACCATTACTCTCTGGAATATACTCCCAGACTCTGCTCTGAATCTCTTTGTCTGTGTCCTCCAGAGCTGTAGGAATGAGCTGCTGAGTCAGATGATTGGTTTCAGCTTGCATCTCTCTCACTGTTATCACAAGGAGACCCAGAAAGAATGAGCTCCTGACACAGCAGTTGCTGCTGGCAGTTTAGGAATTAAGTTCATACCTATTTTGCAGCCACTCTGGTGTTTGACTTGGGGTCATTACTTATTGGAAAAATCAATGGCTAGGTTTGTTTTCTAGATGCAACAACGGGTTAGCCTCTAATCAACCTGTAAGACTCAGGCATAATAGTAGCCTGACTCTGTTACATGGGAGAATGCACTGAAGAGTTACATGAATACTAGTGTGCACACACGAGCAAATGTCCCATTTAAAACACAGACCTCGCCCACTTACACTACCTCCCTCTTCTCTCTTTCAGGCTCTTTGTTCTCTTGCTGCTATTTCTACTCTCTCCCCTCTCTTCTTTTTCTGCTCCTGTCTCCCTATTCTCTCCTGTCACCTCTCTGTGTGCCTGTTTCTTTTTACCTCTTTTTCTTTCTGATTCCATGTCTTTCCCCTTTCTAATAGAACTTCTCACTCAAGTTCTGGCTGCCTGGCATGTTTGTACCACACCTTGGTCATCCGCTCTTTCCACGGAATCTGCAATGTTCTTCCATGCAGGACCAACATTTAGGTTTATCTTAATATTGAAGCAAGAGGACATTGTCATGAGATATCCACCCTACTGGTACCCAAGATAACTGAGTAGACATCACTGAATTTACATAATTGTGGTTCAGCTGTAAAGTGGTTCAACATATTTCTCCATTATATCTGTCTTTGTCAAAAGTCAATTGTTAGTAGAGGGAGGATGTGGGGATTCAACTCTTTTCCTGACTGATATCCAAACTGCTGACCTGAATTTTAAATTTTCTTTTACTACTTGTGTTGATGCAATGGCTGGCCTGGAACTCCTGGGTATAAAGTAGCCTACTTAAATGTCTCAGTCTCTGTCGTAGCTGGGATTGCCGGATCATGATTAGAGGTACCCACTACCCAGTTGTAAACTGAACTTGTATGACACTTGTCATATACATGTCAGGGTTAGGGTTTCATTTTTTTATTCAATGTTTTAGAGGATGTCTGTATATTTGAGTGTGTATGGTTCGTACATATGCTTTTGCTTTTGTTGTTGTTTAAAGATGGTGTTGCAGCTTTATTTTTTCAGTCAGAAAATACTCTCCAATTTGAAATATTTTTATGTTTTCAAAGTATGTAAGTTACAGCTTGCTAAACTAACGGTATGAAAATGATAAGGTTATGATTTGTTCTGTTTTTTTTTTTTTTTTTTTTGGTGTTTTTTTTTTTTTTTTTTTTTTTTTTTTGTAATGTTTGTGCCTGTCTGTATATGTTTTCCTTCCATAAACAAGATTTCTTATAGTGAACACTCATCTTGCTCTCTCTTTCAGATAAAAGAGGAACATGCAGTCCTGATAATCCTGCCTCTACCTTCTAAGTGCTGGGGGTTCAAGTGTGTTTCACTTAGTTTCTCAATCTCATCATGTTTTTTAAGTTTTTGTTTTAAGAGTCTTTCTATTTTGCTTAGACTTGCCTCAAACTATGGCTGTGTTCCCTTATTAGCCATCTGAGTTCTGTAGTTATAGGCAGTTTGAGCTTGAGCTATCAGAATCCATGGATGGCCACATTTTTAAACAAAACATCACAGAGGAGTGTGGCAGTGACCTACAGTCTAGACAAAGCTGCTTAACCAATACACTCTGAAACTTTACTGAAGTTACTTAATTTGTGGATTTCTTTTTAATCAACAGGAAAATAAGTTAACTTAAAAAAAGAATTTAGCAGCCAGGCATTGGCTTCAATCCCAGCACTTGGGGGACAGAGGCCATTGGGTCTTTGTTAGTTTGAGGACAGCCTGGTCTACATACAAAATGTTTGGACAGGTTACAAAGCTACAAGGCAACCCTGTGTCGAAAAACAATAGCAACACAAAACAAAAATTTATCCAAGAAGTAGTGGTTCAAGCCTTTAAATGAAGCACTCCTGATACAGAGATGGTTGGATCTCTGAGTTTAAGAACAGCAAGGGCTACAAAGAGAAAGCATATGTGTGTGTGTTTGTGTGTGTAATATTTTAAATTATGTATACATATGTACATACATATGCAAGTACACATGGAGATCAGGAGAAATCATCTACTCTAAGAGATGCATTTACAGATGGTTTAGAGACACCAGGGTTAGGGCCTAGAAATAGAAATCCAGTCCTCTGGAATAGGAAGGGGTCCTCTTAAACTAAACTATCATGCTAGCCCAAAAGAGTCACTACTTACAGTTATTCTTCAGATTTTTATTATTTTTAATTGTTCTTGTCATACTTTGCTGAAGTTTTAATGAAAGAAACTGGATCCAAAAAACTCAACCAACCTCCAGGAGTTTATTGGGAAGGAGAGTGATGGAAGGGATAATTGTTAATCAATTGGGTGCAGAAATAAAAAGTCAGAAAACTGGCAGAAGGTGCTTGCTTATAAATGGGAAGTGAGTAGTTTAGAACCAGGTTCTGCAATTGGGGCCATTGAAACTGGAGTTATGGGGGTTCCATTGGACCATGTCTTCGTGGCCACTGCATGTATGCACTTTAGCAGTCACTTAGCCATCCAAACATTGAGAACCTTTGAGATGTCAGTGTAGAGTGATCATCTCTGAATGACATCCAGTAGGGAAGGGAAGGTACCTGTGGCAAGCAGAGAACATTGACTCCAGTTCATAGAAAGAACCTGAGCATTAGAGTGGCATGTGATGTGAAAAAGTTCCCTAAGAAGAAGACATAGGCCCTGGAGAGGACTTGTGTGGGATGACAGTCAGGTGCTGAGGAGAAACCATCAGGGCAGGAAGAGGAGTGTTTGGAAACAAGAACAGGGTCAAGTTATCCACAAACCCCTGGGAGGTAGAACCCAATAATTCAATTATTATTAGGTAGCACATACATTTCTGTGTGCTATTATTTCCCTTGTTAATTGCAAAACATTGAAATCATAAAAAGTTACAAATGACACTAGCTGTATGTGGAGTGACACAGGACTTTTAATTCCAGCAACCAGGAGGCAGAGGGAAATCTTTCTATTTGAAGCTAGTTGGGTCTACAAAATGATCTCCAGGGCAACCTGGGATTCACAGTTAACCCAAGTCTGGAAAAGTAAACAAAAGACCCCTGCAGCAAATATGTTTTCATTTATCCCTCAAAATGATAAATAAAATACCCCATGTGACCTAATTGTCTTCCTACACTTCAAGCCTTGTCCTAAGGGAATTCTTTTGCAATTTTTCCCCAGGGGAAAACTTGTTTGCATAATGTCTTTCATGTACAACAATGTTGGGATGGGCTTTTTTCTGACTGGTGATTCTTTTCTAAAACAAGGAGTGTTTGTGGTGCACAGCGTTATTAAACTTTAATAAGCAACACTCAAGTTTTTTTCAGCTTCTTGAGTGTATTCACACCCCACAGGCTGTGGCTGTGTTTGTGTGTATGTTTGTTTTTGTGTGTATTTGAAGACCAGAGGACAACATTTGGGGCCTGTTCTGTCCACCATGAATCTCAGACATTTAACTCAGGTCCTCTAGACTGGGCTCTGAAAATGAATTTATCTCCATTACCCCTTCAAACCTAGCCTGATTGTATCTTGATACTTTGTTAAGTTCATTATTTACTAAATTTTTAATACAAATATTATTTGCTTTCATTATGTGAATTTTATATACAATGCATGCAACTGCTTGCAGAAGCCATAAAAGAGCACTGGATTACATGCAGCTGGAGTTTATAAGCCACTAGGCATGGATACTGGGAAGTGAACACAGGTATATGATAATAGCAGTAAATACTCTTCGAGTCTGATCTACCTCTACAGCTCCTAATTTAAAATTTTAATTGAAAGATATTTTCTTGTGTAGTTTAATTACATGTTTTTTGTGATCAAACACATGCCTGTAAACATGTGCTATCATAGAGATTTTTATAATCCAAGGAAACATTGACACAGCAGTTTCTGAATGATCTATGCATCACCCAGAGTATGAGGGATGCTAGATGATTGAGTCCAGAAGATTCCATGGTGCCCTTTGAGAATTATAAGGACTTCACCAAGGCAGGCATGGAGGTCTGGGTGTTTGACTCTTTGCTCTTCTTCCACATCTTCACATTGGTTGTGATGTATGATGAGAACAAAGAGTGACACAAGGAATTTGGCTCCTTCAAAGAGAACTCTCAAAAAGGATGTCGACCCAGAACACAGAAGAACTGCACTCTATCAGCTCTGCAGGTTTTGCCCATGCTTCAGCCATCTTTGACCTGATAACAACAATTTAGCTACTACTGCTACATAACATATGGGCCCATCATCGGAGGTCCTGCTGCACCACAACAGAGATTCAGGCGCTGGTGATGATGTCAGGCCATCAAAGTTCATTAAGCAAGACAGTATAATTCTCTAATTATTAACTTATGTAATTTTAAAAGTCCATGATGACAGCACACTTTTTCATGTCTAGCACATCTGCCCAGGAATTGACGTTACAAAAAATTTCAACGATTTACATATTTGATGATGTAATTCTTTTTTTTAATTTATTTCTTTTATTTAATTTTATATAACAAAGTCCAATTAAATGAAAACAAACATTTATACACAATATTTGGGAATTTGGGCGCGGTTCTTTCCAAACAACTTCCTGCTGGTAAGGGGCACTGTCTTGGGGGATTCGAAGATTCAGATATCCCAGCTGTAGTCTGTAGGGCTGTTTTGTCCAGCTGTTTTGAATGTAGGATCAGCTTGTACTCTGTTTCAGGCGGTCTGGTGTGATCAAACCACATTAGTCTGGAAGGAATCCACATCTTTTCATTTTCTGTGGAAACAAAAATAGAAATACTTTTCCCCAGTAACTTGTTCTTCAACTTAAATTTTGGAGTCAAAGCGTTTTTTTTTTTTTTTTTTTTTTTTTTAATTTTATTATTTTACATGTCGATCCCAGTTCCCTCTCCCTCCCTCCCTCCCTCCCCTCTAGCCCTCCCTTCCTCCTTCCCTCCCTTTTACCCTCTCTGCCCTCTCCCATGCACTCTAAACACCCTCCCCTCCCACCCCCCACCCCAATTCCATATGTAGGGGAATGCCATCCAGTTGGGGTCATGTAGATCTGACCTGTGAAATAGGTCCTGTGAAGTAGGGACTAGGGCTTCTCTCCTATCTCAAGAATAAGGCAATTATCCCTCCATGGGGGATATGTTTGCAAAGTCCTTTTGTGTACCAGGGATACATCCTGGCTCCACTGTCTGAGGTCTCTTAGACTGCTCAGATCTTCTGGCTGAGACCTATATTCACGGGGGCCCGAGTCAGTCCCCTGCTGGTTCCCAGCTATCAGTCTAGTGGCCCTTAGCTCCTCCTAGTTCAGGTAAGCTGTCTCTATGTGTTTCTGCCGCATGGTCTTTTCCTCTTCATCTGCTTCTGGGTTCTTGTTCGACTCAGTGTTTATGTATGGGTGTTTGCTCTTATTTTCAACAGGCATTAGTTGAAGGCTTCATGGAGAAGTTAGTTGTTGATCTCACTCTCCAGGAAGGGCATTTATGATAGCCTTTCCACGGAAGCTGAGATTGTTAGTTACTTATTAATCACAGAGTTGAGTAGTAAAATGTTCACATGCTGAAATGGCATTGTGTTTGCAGGGTTTTTATAAGATATCACACATTTAATGTTGGGTGGCTGCCTCAAAAGAGATGGACTGCAATCCAAGAATCCCTAAATCTACTCTAACAAATGGATTCTCACCTTCCTGAAGGAAGTTAACAATGGCAAACTCACCTTTTGATGAAAAATCATGTGTCTTATGATCTTTTGTTCCACAGTTTTACTTCTTAGGAGAGAGAGCATTGATAAACAGAAGCCTTTGAACTGTTTCTCCACAGACTATGTTCTCTGATAATTAGGTAATCTTGAATTTGGTACACATACTTTAGCCATGCAGATCATTAACATCTATGAGACCTGGGTGCCACTTGCCAATGCAGAAGGCCTTTTACAAGGACGTCAACTTGTGGACAGAACATTGTGGTTTGTAGCCCTTGCACTTGGTGCTACTTTGCCACAGCTTTAAAAAGGCCCAGGCCAACTTTATAATAAGACAGATACTGTCTTTGGCTCAAGAGAAAATGCCTTTCTCCACATGTCTGACAAACTATTCAACAGTGATGGGTATAGCAGAGGGGGCAAATATCCAACCTAAGACAGAAAGGTTACAGGCCTGGGTGACCTCTCCAATGACGGGTATGGAATTATGCTGACATCTTCTGTCACCTAAGACAGGTGTTAGTTTATTAAAGTAAAGGGGACCTGTGGGACCCCAAGGCACCTTGAGCTAGCCTGAAGCTGTTGGCGGGACTTCTTGCCCCAAGGCTTTTGTTCGTACTCTACCTGTGACCCACACCTCATGACAACCACACCTCGTGACACACACCTCGTGACACACACCCTGTGACAACCATACCTTGTTACAACACAGGGAGGAGCTAGCCAAAAAATTCCTGTAATTTTCCGCTGTGCTATAAGTCTGTATTTAAGCCCGTTATTGCCCCTCAATAAACGACATTCGGCATATGGCATTCCCTTGAACGAATGACCCGGTGTCTTGTCTTTATTTCAATCTCTAGGCCTTTGCCCGATTCGTGGAACAGATTATAGTGCGGGCGCTACACTCTATATACAAAATTTGGTGCAAACATTTCTTGTTGCTTATGAAAGACCCGCAGAGGGCATGGACCCTCTTGCCTGACTCAGGAAGGTGCTTGCCCCACCCTCAAATCACTCAAGAGAAGTGGTCTTGATGCAAAAGCATGAGGTCTTTTATATTCCAGTGCACTGGGTTCCACAGCCATACTCCACTTGGGGTAGAGGACTGGGAACCCTCGTACAGGGTTTAGACAGCTTTTATAGGGTTACAACAAAACCCATGCATCATAAACCAATCATCTCATAGCATCCAGTGCGAACCAATCAATTTAAACTATCCCAGCCTGCTCTTTGCCCAAGAAGTCTGCTTTTTGTAGGGCTTCTGGGTGGTGTGACAAGGCTCATTTCCTGTGTTTAATCACTCACAGGTGCTGTCATAAAAAGCTCTGTCATAAACAGTCTAGAATGTGACCGTTTGCCTACTCACTGCTAGTGGGCAGTGTCTAGGGAGAGTTAAGCTAAATTTTTCCATCCTTATACTTATAGGGAAATGAGAACAAAACCAGTCACTTTGGGTACATGATACAAATAATACACTGCCCCTTTTTAAATGTTATTTTAAAAATTTAGTTTTCATTTTAAATACCATCCACAGTTCACCTTCTCCCCATCTTCCTTCCTCAACATCTTCCCCTTCATAAGCCACATCCAATCCTCACAGGTGATAAGAACTTCTTTGGGAGTCAACAAATTCTAGCATACCAAGCTGAGGAAGGCTGTAAGCACTCCATCCTGTATCATGACAGAACAAGGTGTCTCACCATAGGGTGTAGGTTCCAAACAGCCAGTTCATGCATCTGGGATAGCTCCTGGTTTCACTGCCAGGGTTCCTTGAAGAGAGCAATTCAAATAATTATCACAGACATTCACAGGGTTTAGTCTGATGCAAGGAAAGTCCTCCAACTCTCAGTCCAGTCTTTGAGTGCTACTAAAAGAGTATTAGGGGGTGGGGCATTGTGGGTGTAGGCTTTTCTAGTTAGAAGTAGTATGTTACTGGATGTGGGCGGAGTCAGGCATTGAGGTTTCTTATATACAGGATGCTGGCCAGTGTGTTGGTGAACATCCTGTTGGCTCTGAGTGAAACTTTAAAGACACTAACCCCCAGTACCACATTCACCTGCAGGCTGCCATGCCCCACCCATAATGATGATTAACTGAATCTTTGAAATATTAAGTGAGACAACTCAATTAAATGCTTTCTGTTTAAGAGTTCCCATGGTATGTAGTATCTCTTCACAGCAATAAAATCCTAACAAAGACAGATGTAGGTACCAGGGGCTAGGATATTGCTGTGAGAGGCTGGCCCTATCATAAAATTTCTTTGATTTTTTTTTTTTGAGTATAGTTGATCTGCTAGCTTGTGTCTCCCTTTATGTCTATTCGTTTTGATTTTTTTTCTCAGTGCTATATGCTTTTTAAAGGGCCAAGGAAATATCTATGTGAACTTCCAATTCAGTTTCCTTCTAAGGAAACTTGATTAATACATTATAATGTATATGCAATGAAATAATGTGGGAAGCAGAAGAATTATATGACTATATTGTCAAAGAAGAAGACATTAACAATTTGTTTATCACACTTCCTGTTTAACACAGTTATGATGTAGGACTCTGCATGGAACCCCGAGAGAACTTAAGCAAGCCTGAAGCTGTTGGTAGAACTCCTTGCCCCAAGGTTGTGTTGGTATTCCTCCTGTTTTGATAGCACACCTCATGACAGCACACCTCATGACAACACACAGCTCGTAGGGAGGAGCTAAGCCTAAATTTCCTGTAATTTTCCACTGTGCTGTAATTCAGTATTTAAGACCATTCTTTCCCCTCAGTAAACTGCATTGGGCATTTGGGGTTCCGTCATTGCCATTGAATGAATGACGCTCAGTCTTGTCTTTATTTCAATCTCTAGGCCTTCACCCGATTTGTGGAACACATCCTGGCACAGGTGCTACAATTGTAGGTCCCACCGATATTGGGAAAGAATGGATCATCTATGAGATCACCCTCGAAGGCTGGTCCGCAAAAGTAAGTGAATGAGGGTGTATTGAAGGATGAGTGCCAGTAACTGTAAGGAAATGCTCATTGGACTATTAGTGGCCCTATTGAAAAGACAGGGCAATAGGACTAAAACAAGACAGGTAAAAAATTCATTGCAAAAATTTAAAAGAAAAAATGGCAGAGATGATTAGGACTTTTGAGGAATGACAAGATTTAGAATCTGAACAATCTATCAGGGGAAAAGAGGGGGTCCCAACTAAGAGATGATAGTCATTCTGTAACTGATGAAGGGGATACTTTGGAATCAGAAACTGAAGCTGGTGAACGCATATGCCAACCACCAAGGCACAACCCCTTTTGTGATTCTGATTCTGAGGTCCTCTGTACCTCAAGTGTTAGAGGAAGAGGCCAAAGACTTAATAACCAAGGTAGAAGCCTTAGAATAGGAAAGACAAGTGTTTCCAGTGATTGAGACACTGAATATGGAGGATACCATGGTAAGGGAGAACAGCCCATTAAATTTTAAGGATATAAAACAGATTAAAGAGGCTTTCACTGTTTATGGGACCCATGCTCCTTTTACTCAGACAATTTTTGATTCTTTTGCAGCATTAAATTGTACCCCAAGTGATTGGATGCAGCTCTATAGAGCTGTGCTGAGTGTGGGTGACTATTTGCTCTGGAGAGGCGAATTTCAAGAATTTTGCAAGGAAACCACACAAAGTAATGCTGCTACTGGATTTCCTGCTAGGAATTTAGATATGCTCACAGGCACTAAACAATATTCTACACTTGCAGCTCAAATTCTTTTTGACCCAACACTACATGCACAAAATTCTGTTGCTGCTACTATCTTGGAAAGCCCTGCCCAATAAGGCTGCAGGAGGTCAACTATCTAAGGTATGGCAGGGACTGTCTGAGCCCTATTCAGATTTTTCAGACCACTTCCTACAGCTGCCAGGCCACATATTTGGTGATGTTGGAAATGCCATGCCCATTGATAAACAATTGACATTTGAAAATGCAAACAAGTTTTGTAAAGAGGCTTTAAGTCCCCATAAGGCCAAAAGACTTAATGAGTATGTATGCATATGTTGGGACATAGATCACCATCACATTATGGGCCAGGTTATAGCTTCAGTCATGCAAATAGGTGGGAAGGATGGAGGAGCAAGACAAAAGAATTGCTTTGGATGTGGACAACCAGGACATTTCAAAAGGAACTGCTGTGGCTCCAGAATGTAGTACTCAGTTTCCTAAATGGTCAGCTGATAGACATACAGGTCTTTTTTCAACTTTTGTGTTAAGTCATATATCTGTTAATCTTTGGGGAAGAGATGTGCTTTGGCCATGGGAACAGTTCTTACTACTGAGCCTGTGAAAATTATGCTGGCTGACCAAGGTTATATACAAGGAAGAGGACTGGGTAAATTCCCCCAACGTGACCCTCAGTCTGTTGTATCTAAAAATTTAATTATCAAAAGAGCCTGAGATCGCTCTGAGCTGGAAAATTTTCCCTAGGGGCTATTGCTATGCAGCCTGGTCCCATTTCTATTATCTGAAAAACTGATGACCAAGTATGGGTGGAGCAATGGCCACTATCTATTGATAAATTACAGGCTGCACATCAACTTCTAAAGGAACAATTAGAGGCAGGACATATTGTTCCTTCTACTTCCCCATTGAATACTCCAATCTTAGTTATAAAGAAAAAATCTGGAAAATGGAGACTCCTACAAGATTTCTGAGCTGTTAATGAATAGATGCAAATTATGGGAGCAACATACCTGGCTTACCATCCCCTGTAGGTATCCTCAAGTTTATCATTTGTTATTTATAGACCTAAAAGATTACATTTTTAGCATTGCCTTGCATCCTGAGGATAATGAGTGGTTTGCATTTGGCATACCTTCTATTAATTTTAAAAAGCCTTATAAGAGATATCAATGGGTGGTGTTGCTTCAAGGAATGGCCAATAGACCCACTATTTGTCAAATTTATGTAGCATTGACCATTGCCTCCATTACAGAGAAATTTCAATCCCTATATATTTTACATTTTATGGATGATATTCTTTTAGCCAGCCCGGATTCTAAGGAAATGAAAGAGGCTTTTGGAGAAATACAACATAATCTTCAACTAGCTGGCTTAAGAATAGCCCCAGAAAATGTGCAGCAAGAATTTCTCTATCAATACCTGGGTCACCAATTGTTATATTCTGGTATCAGTCCTCAAAAGAATAATTTAGCCTGGATAAACTGACCAACATTAATGATTTTCAAAAATTATTGGTAGATACAAATTGGGTTTGATCTAGTTTGGCCCTAACCACTGGACAGCTTAGACCCTTATTTGATATTTTACAAGGAGATTCTGATTCCACTTCTCCTTACTCCTTAATGCCTGCTGCATGAGAATGCATACAATATTTGGCAAATGGATGTCACTCACCTGCCTTAAGCAAGAAAGTTAAAATATATGCAAGTTTTGTGGATACATATTTTAAGGTGGTTTTTTGCATCTCTAACCTGTGGAGAAAAGATTAAAGATGTCATGTCTCATTGTTTACAGGCCTTTTCCTTCCCCTACCAGTGGGGCCTAATTATTCGTGAGTCAAGGTGGGCTAGAACCTGAAAATAATGGGAGAGAAAGAAGGAACGAGACCAAGCCATCTTTGTCAAGGTCTAACTTTATTAGGCACAAAGAGGGGTTTTAAAAGCAAAGAAGGGAGGAAATGGGCAGGGGTAGCTGTGATGACTATGGGGCTATGGTATTGTCCCAGGCCATAAATGTCTATTTATCTCAGTTCCTGGCATCTTGGTTCATCTCAGTTCATGGGTTGAATGGAACAGACTGTTTTTTTTTTTTTAGCAGTTTTCTGTTTTACCAAGATAAGGTTCAATTAGAGTTTTAAGGTGTAAGTAATTCTGCAAGAGCATGTGACTCAAGGCCAGCTCCCAACATTTGCTTATATGGGTGTCCCTGATATCTTAAAAACAGACAATGGCCCCACATATGCTAGTCATCGCTTCTTGGCCTTTTGCAAGGAACATCTTATTAATCATGCATTTGGCATCCCACACAACTCTATGAGACAAGCCATCATGGAAAGCACTCATGCCACCCTTAAGCAATATTTTAATAAAATAAAAAAAGGGGGAATATAGGACCTCCCCCAATTCTCAATCATCCACTATACTTTATAATTTAAATTTTTTGACTGTAGATAAAAATAACTTGCCTGCCATGGAAAGACATTTGAACAAACCCTTCCAAACATTTGGATGGGTTAGATGGAAAGACATAATTACAGGACAATGGCAACCGCCCACCACCACTATTAGCTAGGGACCAAGGGGCTGTTTGTTTTTATCCCTCAGGAACAGAGAAACCTATTTGGATACCAGAACAATATGTTCGTCCTATGGATCCTGACCAGGAATCTAATCCTGCTGTAGTGGAATCCTGGGCCCATGGAGGAATAAGTGGTTTGGGCCTTAGTAAGGAACTCCACATCCTGATTCCAGTTAGTCAGGAGAGAACATTCCCTGGGAATACTGGCTGCCAATGTGTCAATAGAAACTTCATTACTGAGTAATTTGACCTTCCTGACACAGGGGATTCTTGGCTACCAGAGAGTGCTTAGTTTTTATCAATTGCCCAATGGGTGATTCTCAGTTTCATGCATAGGTTTGAGTAATGCCTCCCTTGCCGATTTTCACCCCAATGCCAGCATGAGCCATTGCTGGGGACTCCGAGAGGTCCTATACCATAAACTTCCAGTGGGAACAGAAAAATGCTGCTATGTGGCCCCTAGGTCCGGGCCCCTAAACTGGAGTCTCCCCAGGAAGTCATGACATGAAAAGGCACTTGCCTTGGAGACACTGTGCTCCACCTTTAATGGGTCCTTGGGGGAGGGAAAATCTCTCAGTAGTTCTTCCACAACCTGCTTCCTGAGCAATTTCTGGCCACTGAGGGACACCAGAGCCCTGGTAGTTCCAGTTCCTGACCTCAGCCCCATGGTAATGGAAGACTGACATGGGGGAGAAAAAATTATCCTCTACAGCCAAGAAGGGACTTTGATATTGCCCTGCCATCATTCCTGTCATTGCTGTGTAGGCTACTGTTGCTGTCCTTGCAGGGATTGCTGTCGCTCAGTTCGTAGCCAATGCAGAGACTGTTAAACAGCTGGTGGACAGAATCAGTGAAGCCCTAACTGAGCAGAATGCCCTGCCTGAATGCTCATATTCGATTTGGATTCTCATATTCAGTTTTGACTCTTTAACCTAAATCAGCAAACTGCCTTACTTCCGGAACAATTTGGGGTATTGTGTTGGTGTAGCAGGCCTCCTGCTTTCACTCTGTCATTCCTCTTGTGTCACCTTGATTGGAATGAAAATGTCTCTGTAGGGGTCAACAGCCTCAATGCTGGTGGGGCCTTTTCTTTTGTAAATTTTACCAGTGTTTTGGCTGACCAGAGAGTAGAGGTCAATAAGTCCTGAATTACTCCTATTTCAGCAGAGGGCTGGTGGAATGCCATGGCCCAGATTGGAGGTTGGTTACAGATTTTGAGTGCCACATTGTCTCTCAGCAAGTTGGAGCCAGTAGTGGTTGTGCTATGCATGATCTGACAGTTCTTTTCACAAAAGAAACACAGTCTGGCCCATGGCTCTCCCAATAGTCATGAGGTCTGGTTACAGATGCTGCAGAAATGAGGTAGCCCCATCATGGGCAACTTGCAGTGAAGCCCCTAGCCTAAAACATGAGGTTGCTGTGGCCCATGAAGATGGGTAAGGGGTGCTACACACTGCAATACCTAAGCTAGGTGTCTCTCATAGAAAATAAAAAAGGGGGAATTGTAAGAATTAAGACCTAGGCTAAGAATTTACTCCCCCTCCTGCTGCCCTGAGGGCAGGCAGCTGTAACAGCTAGAAAACAGGAGACATGTTTTCTAATGCAAAATGCTAATGTTCCTTTGGCTTCTGCAACCCTAAATGCACACTAACCTGTTCTCGGAACCCGAGATATCTAACCACAGGCTCTGGTTCCCCCTCCTCCATCTGTTGCTGTGATATATAAGCTAGCCCCCAGAGTAAAAGGAAAATAATAAAGAACCTTCTTAATATCAGCAAGATTCCTGTGTTATTAACCTCTACATAATCCCCAGCTTCTCGTGCTTTGACAGCAGCGCAGGTGCCACATAGAGATGTGTCATTAGATAGTTACACACCTGGTTAAGTGCCAAGTCACTAGTTAGCCACACAAATAAGCCGTTAGATAGCCCACCCACACAAAGCCACTAGTTACAACATACACTAAGTCACAAGTTAGTCACACACCTAAGCCATTAGTTAGCCATACAGGCAGGAAATGAAGTATGCAAGGTCATCCATAAACAGGTAGCAGTGGGATGCAGATTTAATCCCAGATCTTAGGAGAAAGACACATGTATCTATTAGCTCAATGCCACTCTGGTATACTAGAGAAAGAAACAGAGGAGAAAAAGTGAGTGAGTTAGGGAGATATCTACAGAGATACAAAGGGAGAGGAAAGCCATTAAAAAAAGGAGAGAGAGAGGGAAGGAGAGAGAGAGAGAATCTGTCTAAAAGAGAAACTGCTAACAGAAATGTTATCCCAGCATTGAGATGCCATGTCTTTAATCCCAGCACTGTCCATGGTGAGATAGGAGGGATATTACTGGACAGAGAGGGGAAATATAAATTGGGAGGAGACAGGAGGACACTCAGGGAGAGGGTTCAGTCTGTACAGTCATTCTGAGCTTTCATAAAGACAGCAGTCAATCGAGAAGGCCTTGCCCCAACAGGATCAGTCTTTTGGTATCAACACTGGTAGAGGTAAGAACTCTAGTGGCTGGCTGCTCTGCTTCTGTGATCCATCAGCTTTCACCCTCTGAGAGCTGACTCCAAGTTTTATTATTAATATCTATCAGAACTTGTGCTGCAAATGTTGTTCTCTCTAGGGAAGTGTGACTTTTTTGAAGTCAGTATAGGCAAGTTTTCAACATATTAAAAATATGTTATTTTGATTTTCAAAACTATCAATTATTGGTATCTTTTTTAATATCTGATTTAAGTGCATTATTGCTTTTATCTGTGATTGCTTATGCTGTCCAATATTTCTAGGTTTTACATGTTTCATTTCTTTTCGTTCATGTGATGTTGATTATTGATTTTTGTGTAGAAAATTCTCCTGTAGTTTATGCTTGCTTCATTTTGTGTAATTGATAATTGCTTTAATTTTTTTTTCTTTTTTTTCAGAATATTTTACCTCCAGAAACTCAACCATTTATAGAATGAAACTGTAAGACCCTCAGAATGAGGAGTCTTCCAGTTTCGGGTGATACCCCAACAACTCAATGTCCAATCCAGTTGCTACAAAATGCAAGAGGCTTTAATGAACAGGAAATGTTTGTGCAAACGGGCTCCTCCAGCATGCAAGCTAGAGAGAAGCCCCCTCCCCTGGGCCCAGGTGTTTTTAATGGTAAACCCACAAGCTTATGGAGGGGTTGGGACCCTCTGTCCATTGAGTACGTTACCCTTGGAGGCCTGAATATCTGCTATTAGGGTCAGCAGACCTTAGGGCCTCAGGGTGTGCTAATTAATCTTGTCTGGGCAAACCAGAGTTACAGCTATCTCTTTGTTTCCTAAGGACCCTATTTACCACCTGTTGACTCACAGGAAAGGAGGGGCAGAGTGAATTCTTCTCATCTCAGGGCCTTTTGAGAGGAAGCTAGCAAATTCCAAGAAACAGATATTGGTTTCCAGGTTAGTCCATCATTAACATTACTTTTTAGGTCTTTCAGTTTTTCCTTTTCAAAACTGGTTTATCTGTGCAGTCCCGGAACTCATTCTGTGGACCTGGCTGGCCTCAACCACAGAAAATCAGGCAGCCTACTTTGTCCTGGGATTAATCATGTTCACTGCCACCAAGCAGTTAAAAGTAGATCTCATCATCTATATCATTACATGGCTTCTGTGTGCTTTGGCAGTCCTGGAATTTAGTCTGCCAGTCTGACTTTTCTCAACCCGTATATGGGTATGCATTCCAAATTTTCATGAGATCATTGAGCTTCAATAACTCCTTTTGTCTTTTAGGCATTACCTTTCCTGCTACAGGATGTCTGTGCCTTGATGATGAATACAGTTATGAGTGCAGTTATGGAGAGCCTGAAGGCAGATGGTATGTGCAGTTACAAATTGCCTTTAGCATTAGGGGAAGTAATTTCTGTTTTCCATTCATACATACTAATAGAAGTCCCCTTCCATTGCCCCACCTTTGTTTGACTACTTAATTTAAATATTCTCTGGGGATTGACCTGGTCCATAGTGTTCCTCAAGGGACCTCCTATTTTTAAGCAATTTCTTGGATAAATATTCACTGATGGTTTCATATGTTTTTCTATACTGTGGAAGCTATGGCCTCTGACCATGGAGTTAAATATCTTCCCCAAATGTATAGGCTTTTTAAATCTAGAGACAGAATACATTTATTTCCCCATTGATTTCTCATTACAAGTATGTCCCAATTAACAGTCTTTAATTTCTGCAATCTAATGAAATGTATATACTATACCATTATAAAACTGAGTATGATAGGTTCAATGGGAACTTCAACATCTGACATAGATGGGAGACAAGAGGGAACAAAAGTACAAAAAGTTCTAGAAGTAACTTAGGGATGTAGAGACTGAGAGAAATAATTTTCCTATTGCTTAGGACTATTTGTTATTGATGTAATTCTTTTTGTCTAGATAAAATATAACTTAAGTAAAAAGATTCAAATATGCTACTACAGCTTTGTATATTCCTATACTTGCACTTTTATTATCTCTTTCATTAGTAATTGTTGTTATAAAACCTAATATTTATGTGTTTTTGTGAATATGCAATCTGCATATTCAATGAATTCCCCATAAAATCCCAGCACAATACTTCACTGACCTTGAAACGATAATACTCAATATTATGTGAAAAAAAACCAAAGAACCAGGATAGCCAAAACAACCCTGTGCAACAAAAAAACTTCAGGAAGCATCACCATCCTCAACTTCATGCTCTACTCTAGAGCTATAGGCCTGATAACCACTTGGTATTGGCACAAAAATAGACAGGCATACCAATTTAATCAAATAAAAAAATCCTGATATTAACCCTAATACCTACAAACACCTGATTTTTGACAAAACACTGAAAATATAAAAGGGAGGGAGGAAAGCATCTTCAACAAATGTTGCTAGCACAACTGGATGATTGTGTGTATAAAAGTGCAGATAGACCCATGTCTATAGCCATGCACAAAACTCAAGTCCAAATGGACAGGGAAACC
Organism: Phodopus roborovskii; assembly: GCF_943737965.1. Lineage (NCBI taxonomy): Eukaryota > Metazoa > Chordata > Mammalia > Rodentia > Cricetidae > Phodopus > Phodopus roborovskii. Next base: position 144,344 of record NW_026126751.1, on the reverse strand, counting down.
GAGAAATCCTGTGTCAAAAAATTATCTATTGTAGGCTTTCTCCTCTTTGAACATTAGTGAGAGATGGTTGCATGGTATCATTACAGAGATTGTTTTTTCTTTCTTTTACCTCTTTAGTCTATGGAGTTATTTCTCACTGGAAAGGCAAATCTACAACTGCTTTACTCCCAACATTTTAGAATTATGTTTCTGAGACATGCTTTCTCATTGACAATGGTTGCTTTGATCCCAGTGTTTTGCTTTGCAGGGCAATGTATTTTCTTTAGTCTTAAACACATCTCATTAAATTAAGCGACTGTATACCCTAGAAGTTAGATTTTTTTTTGGACCAAGCATCTTAAACACCTCACTTGAGGATGCCAATTACTTTTAAGGAGACATTTAATAAATGGAACTCATTAATCTGTAACACTGCATATTGATTTAAAATATAATCCACCTCTACATCACAAATGATCTCAATGACAACAAGATAAAATATTATGACCCCAGTGTTTTAAAATTGTCCATATGAGTCATGAAGTTGACTGTCCATTGCACTTACAACAAAAAGATTTGCATGTGGAGCATGGATGCTGCCTTCAGACCAGAATAGAAAGAACAGTTTATTGCATGCACTGCAAGGAGAAACAGGGTGCATATCAGCTGCTGTATCCATCAAAAAAATGGCCATGATAGCTACATTGTAGTGGTTTGAATGTGATTGTACATATAATCTCATAGGGAATGGCACTAGTAAAAGGAGGAGCTTTGTTGCAGTGACTTTGGCATTTTGAGAAGAAGAGTATCACTGGTGATGGGTTTTGGGGTTTCCTATGCTTTGGATATGGGAAGTTTGTAAGATGTCTTAATGTGGCATGCATATCAATATGTAGGCAGCACCATATTTTTCTTCAAATCATGCTCCCTGCTATGATGAAAATGGACTGAATTTCTGAAAATGTGAGGTTTTGTGCTTAGGATTTCTCCTTTGATGAATACAAAATGACTGTTTTCATCTCTTTTGATTGATTTTGGTTTGAAGTCTAACTTGTTAGGTATTAACATAGCCAGACATGCTTGCTTCTTGGGTCCAGTTCATTGGAAGATCTTTTCCCAGCCCTTTACCCTGACTAATGTCTATCTTTCAAGCTTAGATGTGTTTCTTGTGTGCAGCAGAAGGATGGATTCTGTTACAGTATTTATTCTGTTAGCCTTTCTCTATTTATAAGTGAGATAATACCATTAACGTTGAGGGAAAGTAAGGGCCATTGTTCGTTAATGGTTATTTGTTTATGATTTGATGTTGACAGTGGTTTTGTATATATATTTTCCCTTGGATTCTGTTGAAGTTAGATTATCTATTTCCTATGTGTTTTTGAGCTATGAACAAGCCACAGGCGGAGCATGATCTGGAGCCAGTCCAGGGAGTTTCCAGGTTAGGGGTTGGGGGTAATTCCACGCAATCCCAGACTCACCACTAGCAGAGTCCTGGCAATGGAGGTCATAGATCCTGGTACACAGTGTTTCAAGATATCCCTGCGTGGATATGCGGATCTAGCCAGGACCTGCCACTCTCCTTCTGAAGTCTCTGTAGCAGAGGCCCAGCGATGGGGGGCAAGCTTACAGCACCATGGACTCAGGATGGTGGCAATGATATGTGGATCTACCTGGGGCCTGGGGCCTGGCCTTCTTCAAGTGAGGCCTCTAGCCAAGGATGGTATCTGTTTATCTAGCTTTTCTGTTTTTAATTTTTATTTATTTATTTTTTGAGACTGCATTTTTTTGTGACTCTACCGCTGTCCCTCAACTATATCTTGTAGACCAGGCTTGTCTTGAACTCACAGAGATAGACTTCCATCTGCCTCCTGAGCACTAGCATTAAATGTATGGGCCACCACCACCCAGCTATTGGCATCTTTTTAAATGTCTTCACTGCTTGTATCTCTATGTTGATGCTCTCCTATGTTTCCTAGATTTTACTTATTCCATTCCTTTTCTCAAGTGATGTTTATTATTGATTTCTGAGTAGAGCAAAGTCTTTTGTAGCTTTGGATTGTCTTATGTTATATAATTGAGAATTGTTTTGAACTCCTAATCCTTCTTCTCATGTCCAGTACTGGGAAGAAAAACCTACACTTCCTTCCTGCCTGGCCCTTGACTGGTCAGTGAGAAGGAAAATAGACCAGAAAATGAGTGAACTCACAAGATGCCTGATTATTGTGGGGACTTATATATGAAGAGGGATTTGTGCAAGGATTGAGTTCATGGCCCACTTGGATACTGGTGGAGTCACAGTGTAGAAAGAGCGAGGCAGGATGGAAGCTGAGATTTCATCCTTCAACAGTACTTAAAGTGAGCAATATGGAATCAGTTAATCATTCATAGATAATGCATAATTTTCCTTGTGGGCAGGTTCTTGGAATCCACAGATGAGGGCTATCAAGAATCTGGATAGAGGAAAGACCTTATCATGAATACAAATTGCTATAGTTAAAGTAGTTTGCCAATACAGGTCTGGGTGAACTATTGTGGACTATGTAACAGGGCTGATATTTTTTGTGGTTTTGGATGTACTACTGTCTGAGAGAAAAGGTTTGAAAAGTCCTTGGTGTGCTCTAATTGAAACCACATGGAACTATGCTTATTAGGCCCATAGACACTGTGGCCTTATTCAGTAATGTTAATGGGATTGCCTGTTTTCCCCATGTACTCCACTGCTTGAGTAGCCTTCTCCTGAGGTTTTCTCATCAAATGGTGGTAATTCCTGCTGACGTCTTAGAAGTCTATCGTTTCCTTCCATTTCCCCATAGATGTAGTATACAAGAAGATATTCCTCATAAGAAGCTTACTTAAAATAAGACATGGCTTAAGCAATTATTCTCTGTCTCAGCTTTAATCTTTTCTTTGTTCTGCCTTCCCTATTTTTCTCATCTTCTGACACTTCTCCCTCCAGATCTGCTGTTCAAACTTACTCCTGTACTATGAAATAATTATGGTGCTATCTTTTCTATTGGAAGCTTATATTGCCTTACTGGCCCAACTTGCAGTATCCTGTCACTATTTCAATTCCTCAAAGTATAAGCTGGGGTCAGACATTAAAAGAACTTAAAGAAGGCAAAATATGTGGAATGCAAAATCTGTTTTAGGAGCGAGATTTTGGTGGTTCATACCTGTAATCCCAGCACTCAGGAGACACAGGAAAGTAGATCTATGTGAGAACAAGGCCAGCATGGTCTACAGAGATATTCCTAAAACCACTAAGGTTTTTTTTATTGAACAGCTAAACTCTGTCTCAAAAAAAAAAAAAAAACAATGACAACAAAAATAACCATCTGTTGTAGGTTCTTTCCTCTTTGATCATTAGGCAGAAATGAATGCAATTTGTCTATACAGACATATTTCTTTATTTATTTCTTAAGTCTTTGGCAATGTCCTTATGTCTTCTTGATTACCCCTTCTTAAACTACCTGATTGTATGCCCTCAGTGGGATTTTTGGGACCAAGCTTCTTAAAAACTTTATTTCTGGATACCAATTATTCATACGGATATGTTTAATAAACAAAACTCATTAATTTGTAACATTGTTCATTAAATTAAAATATAATTCTCTGAACAATGGCAGAATATTATCCCCATTTCCATAGAGAAATCTAGACTATGGGGTGTCTCCTGTCTCCGGTCCCCTTTGAGAGCACCCTTGGAGCTCTGATACACCCCCACCCATCCCAACCTCCAGCCAACCCCCCCCTACCCTGTGCCCTACCCCACCTACGGTCCTGCCGCTCTGGTTGAGCACTGGGACAGAGGGTGGAGCCAACAGTCCACCCTACTTCGGAGACCTCTCGGAGCAACTCCGAACAAAAGAGACCTGACTATCCATGTGGGACCACCTGTAATTTCCACAGGCTTGGTCCCTGACCCCGCCTCCAGTCCTCTGCTGGAGTCCCAGGCCCCTCCCAGAGATCCGCCTATCTCTGCGGGTCCACTTGGAGTTCCTGCAGGCAAGATCCTTGACCCACAAATCCGGGCCCCTGCCAAAGAAAGAGGTCTCAGCTGGAGAGCGCCAGTTTCCAGTGAGATCCCACTATCCTGCAAAACCTTCTCAAGTTCCAGTCCAGCCCTCGTCCTCTTCTGCCGGCTATTGGCCAGAGAGAAGCCTCCTAGAGAGCTTGGACCACACAGAGATACAGACATTGAATCTTTGATCCACATAAGCCCATCTGGGAAGGACCATAGAGAGAGGGAAGAGACACCACCAACACCTACAGGAAGAAACTATGGGAAGAAGGCAATACAAGAGAACACCTAACAACAGAAAGAAAAACATGACACCTCCAGAATCTAGGGAATCTACACCAACTAGAATGGAACACAACAACAAAGCAGAGGAAGCAGAAGGGTACGACTTAAAAATCACCATCATAAAAATGATAGAGGCCCTCAAAGAAGATATGAGAAAATCCCTTAAAGAAATAGAGGAAAAAACAAACAAAAAAGTGGAAGAAATGAACAAATTCCTTAAAGAAAGTACAGAAAGCCAAGAAAAAACAATTAACCAGGTGAAGGAAACGGTTCAAGATTTGAAAACCGAAATTGAGAAAATAAAGGCAACACAAATGGAAGGAAAGCTGGAAATTGAAAAGTTGGGCAAAAAATCGGAAACCACGGACACAAGCATAACCAATAGAATTCAAGAGATAGAAGAGAGAATCTCAGGCGCAGAAGATAAACTAGAAATAGATTCATCGACCAAAGAAAACCATAAATCCAACAAATCCTTAACACACAATATCCAGGAAATGTGGGACACCATGAAAAGCCCAAACCTAAGAATAATAGGCATAGAGGAAGGTGAGGAAGCCCAGCTCAAAGGTGCTGAAAACATATTCAACAAAATCATCGAGGAAAACTTTCCAAATATGAAGAAGGACATGCCCATGAAAGTACAAGAAGCATACCGAACCCCAAATAGGCTGGACCAAAGAAAAAAGACACCTCGACATATAATAATCAAAACACCTAGCATACAGAATAAAGAAAGAATATTAAGAGCAGCGAAGGAAAAAGGACAGGTAACATATAAAGGCAGACCTATCAAAATTACACCTGACTTCTCCATGGAAACCCTCAAGGCCAGAAGGTCCTGGATAGATGTTCTAAAAGTATTAAGAGAACACGGATGCCAGCCTAGGCTACTATATCCAGCAAAACTCTCAGTCAATATAGATGGAGAGAACAAGATATTCAATGACAAAACCAGATTTTCCCAATATGTATCTATAAATCCAGCCCTACAGAAAGTATTGGAAGGAAAATTCCAACCCAAGGAAGGTAACTACGCCCACAAACTACGCCTACACAACAGATAATCCAACTACACCAGAAACCTAGGGTGAAGCAGAACAAATATATTCACAATACCACTGCCAACAACAAACCTAAATCAAACAACCATCAACAATCAATGGTCCTTACTCACCCTCAACATTAATGGTCTTAACTCACCTATAAAAAGATACAGATTAACAGAATGGATACGAAGACAGAATCCATCCTTCTGCTGCATACAAGAAACACATCTTAGCTCCAAAGATAGACATTACCTCAGGGTAAAGGGTTGGGAAAAGATTTTCCAATCAAATGGAAATAAGAAGCAAGCAGGCGTAGCTATCCTAATATCTAACAAGCTAGACTTCAAACCAAAACTAGTCAAAAGAGATGAAGATGGTCATTTCATATTCATCTCAGGAGAAATCCATCAACACAAAGTCTCAATTCTGAACATCTATGCCCCTAATACAAAGCCACCCACATTCGTAAAAGAAACACTACTAAAACTCAAAGCTCATATAAAACCTCACACACTTATAGTGGGAGACTTCAATACACCACTCTCAACACTAGACAGGACCACAAATCAGAAACTCAACAAAGAAACAAAAGAATTAACAGAAGTTATGTCTCAACTGGGGCTAACAGACATCTATAGAACATTCCATCCAAAGACAAAAGAATATACCTTCTTCTCTGCTCCACATGGAACCTTCTCTAAAATCGACCACATACTAGGAGACATAACAAACCTCAACAGATACAAGAGAATAGAAATACTCCCCTGTATCTTATCGGACCACCATGCTTTAAAATTGGAATTCAACAACAATACAAATAGCAGAAAACCTGCAAACTCATGGAAACTTAACAATGTGCAATTGCACCACTCCTGGGTCAAAGAAGAAATAAAGAAAGAAATTAAAGACTTTGTAATATTCAGCGAGAATGAGGATACAACATACCCGAACTTATGGGACACCTTGAAAGCAGTGCTACGAGGGAAGTTCATTGCACTAAGTGCCCATATGAAGAAAACAGAGGATAGTCACATAAATGAATTAACAGCGCAACTGAAAACCTTATAACAGAGAGAAGCGAATTCACCCGCAGGAGCAGACACCAGGAAATAATCAACTTGAGGGCTGAAATCAACAAAATAGAAACCAGGAAAACAATACAAAAAATCAATGCAACAAAGAGTTGGTTTTTTGAGAAAATCAACAAGATTGATAAACCTTTATCCAAATTAACGAAAAAGCAGAGACAGAACATGCAAATTAACAAAATCAGAAACGAAATGGGGAAGATAACAACAGACAAAGAGGAAATCCAGACAATTTTCAGGTCATACTTCGAAAATCTGTATTCCGCAAAAATTGAAAATTCAAAGGAAATGGACAAGTTTCTGGATAACTATCACTTACCAAAATTAAATCAAGAACAGACAAACAACTTAAATAGACCTATAACCCAAAATGAAATAGAAGCAGTCATCGAAAGCCTTCCAACGAAAAAGAGTCCAGGGCCAGATGGATTCAGTGCAGAATTCTACCAGACATTCAAGGAAGAACTAATACCACTACTCCTCAAACTGTTCCACAAGATAGAAACAGAAGGTTTATTGCCAATCTCTTTTTATGAGGCCACAATAACTTTGGTACCCAAACCTCACAAAGACACAACTAAGAAAGAAAATTACAGACCAATATCCCTGATGAACATCGATGCAAAAATACTCAATAAAATAATGGCAAACCGAATTCAAAAATACATCAGAGAAATCATCCAACATGATCAAGTAGGCTTCATAACTGGATTGCAGGGTTGGTTTAACATACGAAAATCTATCAACGTGATCCACCATATAAACAAACGAAAAAAGAAAAACCATATGATTATCTCCCTAGATGCAGAAAAAGCCTTCTATAAAATTCAACACCCTTTCATGATAAAGGTAATAGAGAGGTCAGGGATAACAGGAACATACCTAAACATAATAAGAGCAATATACAGCAAACCAACTGCCAACATCAAACTGAATGGAGAGAAACTTAAGCCAATTCCTCTAATATCAGGAACAAGACAAGGCTGTCCTCTCTCTCCATATCTCTTCAATATCGTACTAGAAGTTCTCACTAATGCTATAAGACAACAAAAGGAGATCAAGGGCATCCAAATTGGAAAGGAAGAAGTCAAACTGTCTCTATTTGCAGATGATATGATAGTTTACATAAGCGACCCAATAAACTCTACCAGGGAACTCCTACAGCTGATAAACACCTTCAGCAAACTAGCAGGATACAAGATAAACTCAAAAAAATCAGTAGCCCTATTTTTTTCAGACGACAAAGAGGCAGAGAAAGAAATCAGAGAAACATCACCCTTTACAATAGCCAAAAGCAACATAAAGCATCATGGTGTAAAGCTTACCAAATAAGCAAAAGCCCTACATAATAAGTACTTTGTGGCTCTAAAGAAAGAAATTAAAGAAGATCCCAGAAAATGGAAAGATCTCCCATACTCTTGGATAGGTAGGATAAACATAGTAACAATGGCAATCTTGCCAAAAGGAATCTACAGATTCAATGCAATCCCCGTTAAAATCCCACCACAATTCTTCACTGAACTTGAAAGGATAATAATCAACTTTATATGGAGAAACAAAAGACCCAGGATAGCCAAAACAACCCTAAACAATAAAAGAACTTCAGGAGGCGTCACCATTCCTGACTTTAAGCTCTACTACAGAGCTATAGTTTTGAAAACAGCCTGGTATTGGCATAAAAATAGACAGGTAGACCAATGGAATCGAATTGAAAATCCTGATATTAATCCACGCACCTATGAACACCTGATTTTCGACAAAACAGCTAAAATTATACAATGGGGCAAAGACAGCATCTTCAACAAATGTTGCTGGCACAATTGGATGAGGGTGTGTAGAAGACTGCAGATAGACCCATGTCTGTCGCCATGCACAAAACTCAAGTCCAAATGGATCAAAGACCTCAACATCAATGCAGCCACATTGAACCACTTAGAAGAGAAAGTAGGAGGTACCCTTGAACAAATTGGTATAGGAGACCGCTTCTTGAACAAAACTCCAGGGGCACAGACACTGAAAGAAACAATTAATAAATGGGACCTCTTCAAACTTAGAAGCTTCTGTAAGGCAAAGTACACAGTTGACAAGACCAAACGGCAGCCCACTGACTGGGAAAAGATTTTCACTAATCCTATATCCGACAAAGGGCTGATCTCCAAAATATACAAAGAACTCAAGAAACTAGTCAACAAAACACCAAATAACCCTATTAAAAAATGGGGTACAGAACTGAAGAAAGAATTCTCAATGGAGGAAATCAAAAAGGCTGAAAGACACTTAAGAAAATGCTCCACATCCTTAGTTATCAGGGAAATGCAAATCAAAACAACTTTGAGATACCATCTTACCCCTGCCAGAATGGCTAAAATTAGAAACACCAGTGATGACTTATGTTGGAGAGGATGTGGAGAAAGTGGAACACTCCTCCACTACTGGTGGGAGTGCAAACTCATGCAGCCACTTTGGAGATCAGTATGGCGGTTCCTCAGGAAAATGGGAATTAGTTTACCACAGGACCCGGCAATCCCCCTCTTAGGCATATACCCAAAGGATTCACATCAATGCAACAAAGACATCTGTTCAACTATGTTCATAGCAGCACTATTTGTAATAGCAAGAACCTGGAAGCAACCTAGATGCCCTTCAATTGAAGAATGGTTAATGAAGATGTGGCACATCTACACAATGGAATACTACTCTGCAGATAAAAAATAATGGTATCTTGAAATTCGCAGGCAAGTGGATGGCACTTGAAGAAACCATCCTGAATGAGGTAACCCAGTCACAAAAAGAGGAACACAGTATGTACTCACTCATATATGGATTTTAGACCTAGATCAAATGATCACCAGCATATAATTCACATCACCACAGGAACTAGGATACAAGTTGTATTCTAAGAGATTCATATAAAGTCTCTCACAGAACTGGGAAGGGACAAGTCCCCCAGACCTCAGGTATAGTGGGGGAGGACAGCTAATGGAGAGAGAAGTAGGAGAAAATGAGAGGGAGGAGAGGAAGGCATGTGCGACCAGGAGGATTGAGCCTGGTTAGGAATGGAAAATAGGAAAGAGAGAGAGAGACATAGACAGAGAAGAGACAGAGACAGAGAGAGAGAACATAAAAGAGGGAGCCAATATTGGTTTGAAGACAAAGTTGAACACAAAGAAAGGTCGAGGGAACTACAAGACTGCTACCAACTAACAATCTCAGCTTCCGTGGAAAGGCTATCATAAATGCCCTTCCCGGAGAGTGAGATCAACAACTAACTTCTCCATGGAGTCCTAAACTAATGCCTGTTGAATACAGGAGCAAACACCCATACATAAACACTGAGTCAAACTAGAACCCAGAAGCAGATGGAGAGGACAAGACCATGTGGTAGAAGTACATAGAGACAGCTTACCTGAACAAGGAGGAGCTAAGGGCCACTATACTGATAGCTGGGAAGCCAACAGGGGTCTGACTCGGACCCCCCTGAATATGGGTCTCAGCCAGAAGGTCTGAGCAGCCTAAGAGACCTCAGACAGTGGAGCCAGGATGTATCCCTGGTGCACAAAAGGACTTTGCAAACATATCCCCCATGGAGGGATAACTGCCTTATTCTAGAGATAGGAGAGAAGCCCTAGTCCCTACTTCACAGGACCTGTCAGATCTACATGACCCCAACTGGATGGCATTCCCCTACATATTGTATTGTGGTGGGGGGTTGGGAGGGGAGGGTGTTTAGAGTGCATGGGAGAGGGTAGAGAGGGCAAAAGGGAGGGAAGGAGGGAGGGAGGGCTTGGGGGGAGGGAGGGAGGGAGGGAGAGGGAACTGGGATCGACATGTAAAATAATAAAAAAAAAAAAAAAAACGCTTTGACTCCAAAATTTAAGTTGAAGAACAAGTTACTGGGGAAAAGTATTTCTATTTTTGTTTCCACAGAAAATGAAAAGATGTGGATTCCTTCCAGACTAATGTGGTTTGATCACACCAGACCGCCTGAAACAGAGTACAAGCTGATCCTACATTCCAAACAGCTGGACAAAACAGCCCTACAGACTACAGCAAGGATATCTGAATCTTCTTCGAATCCCCCAAGACAGCGCCCCTTACCAGCAGGAAGTAGTTTGGAAAGAACGACGCCCAAATTCCCAAATATTGTGTATAAATGTTTGTTTTCATTTAATTGGACTTTGTTATATAAAATTAAATAAAAAATACTCTATATGCATAAAAAAAGAACATGCAAATTAACAAAATCCGAAATGAAAAGGGGAACATAACAACAGACACAGAGGAAATCCAGACATTTTTCAGGTCATACTTTGAAAATCTGTATTCCACAAAACTTGGAAATTCAAAGGAAATGGACAAATTTCTGGATAACTATCACTTACCAAAATTAAATCAAGAACAGACAAACAACTTAAATAGACCTATAACCTGCAAAGAAATAGAAGCAATCATTGAAAGCCTTCCAACCAAAAAAAAATCCAGGGCCAGATGGATTCAGTGCAGAATTCTACCAGACATTCAAGGAAGAACTAATACCACTATTCCTCAAACTGTTCCACATGATAGAAACAGAATGATCAATGCCAAACTCTTTTTATAAGGCCAAAATAACCTTGGTACCCAAGCCTCACAAAGACACAACAAAGAAAGAAAACTACAGATCAATATCCCTGATGAACATCGATGCAAAAATACTCAATAAAATAATGGCAAACCGAATTCAAGAATACATCAGAGAAATCATCCACCATGACCAAGTTGGCTTCATCCCTGGAATGCAGGGATGAATTAATATATGAAAATCTATCAACGTTATCCACAATATAAACAAACAGAAAAAGAAAAACCATATGATTATCTTCCTAGATGCTGAAAAAGCCTTCGACAAAATTCAACACCCTTTCATGATAAAGGTCTTGCAGAGGTCAGGGATAACAGGAACATACCTAAATATAATAAGAAGCAATATACAGCAAACCAATTGCTAACATGAAACTGAATGGAGAGAAACTTGAGCCAATTCCTCTAAAATCAGGAACAACACAAGGCTGCCCTCTCTCTCCATATCTTTTCGATATCATACTAGAAGTTCTCACTAATGCTGTAAGACAACAAAAGGAGATCAAGGGGATCCAAATTGGAAAGGAAGAAGTCAAACTGTCTCTATTTGCAGATGATATGATAGTTTACATAAATGACCCAATAAACTCCACCAGGAAAAACCTACAGCTGATAAACACCTTCAGGAAACTAGCAGGATACAAGATAATCTCAAAAATATTCAGTAGCCCTTCTTTTTTCAGACGACAAAAAGACAGAGAAAGAAATCAGAGAAACATCACCCTTTACAATAGCCAAAAGCAACATAAAGCATCATGGTGTAAAGCTTACCAAATAAGCAAAAGCCCTACATAATAAGTACTTTGTGGCTCTAAAGAAAGAAATTAAAGAAGATCCCAGAAAATGGAAAGATCTCCCATACTCTTGGATAGGTAGGATAAACATAGTAACAATGGCAATCTTGCCAAAAGGAATCTACAGATTCAATGCAATCCCCGTTAAAATCCCACCACAATTCTTCACTGAACTTGAAAGGATAATAATCAACTTTATATGGAGAAACAAAAGACCCAGGATAGCCAAAACAACCCTATACAATAAAAGAACTTCAGGAGGCGTCACCATTCCTGACTTTAAGCTCTACTACAGAGCTATAGTTCTGAAAACAGTCTGGTATTGGCATAAATATAGACAGGTAGACCAATGGAATCGAATTGAAAATCCTGATATTAATTCATGCACCTATGAACACCTGATTTTTGACAAAACAGCTAAAATTATACAATGGGGCAAGGACAGCTTCTTCAACAAATGTTGCTGGCACAATTGGATGATGGTGTGTAGATGACTGCAGATAGACCCATGTCTGTCGCCATGCACAAAACTCAAGTCCAAATGGATCAAAGACCTCAACAGCAATTTAGCCACATTGAACCTCTTAGAAGAGAAAGTAGGAAGTACCCTTGAACAAATTGGTATAGGAGACTGCTTCCTGAACATAACTCCAGGGGCACAGACACTGAGAGCATCAATTAATCAATAGGACCTCTTCAAACTTAGAAGCTTCTGTAAGGCAAAGGACACAGTGGGCAAGACCAAACAGCAGCCCACAGTGTGGGAAATGATTTTCACCAATCCTATATCCAACAAAGGGCCGATTTCCAAAATATGCAAAGAACTCAAGAAACTAGTCAACAAAACACTAAATAACTCAATTTAAAAAATGGGGTACAGAACTGAAGAAAGAATTCTCAATAGAGGAAATCAAAAATGCTGAAATACACTTAAGAAAGTGCTCAAAATCTTTTGCAATCAGGGAAATGCAAATCAAAACTACTTTGACATAATATCTTAATCCTGCCAGAATGGCTAAAATTAGAAACACCAATGAGTACTCATACTAGAGAGGATGTGGTGAAAGGGGAACACTCCTCCACTGCTGGTGGGAATGCAAACTCATACAGCCATTTTGGAGATCGGTACTGGCGGTTCCTCAGGAAAATGGGAATTAATTTACCACAGGACCCAGCCATCCCCCTCTTAGGCATATACCCAAATGATCCACATCCATGCCACAAAGACATCTGTTCAACTATGTTCATGGCAGAACTATTTGTAATAGCAAGAACCTGGAAGCAACCCAGATGTCCCTCAATTGAAGAATGGTTAATGAAGGCGTGGCACATCTACACAATGGAATACTACTCTGCAGAAAAAAATAATGGTATCTTGAAATTCGCAGGTAAGTGGATGGCACTTGAAGAAACCATCCTGAATGAGGAAACCCAGACACAAAAAGAGGAAAATAGTATGTACTCACTCATATATGGATTTTAGACCTAGATCAAAGGATCACCAGCCTATAATTCACACCACCAGAGGAACTAGGATACAAAGTGTATTCTAAGAGATTCATATAAAGTCCCCTCACAGAACTGGGAAGGGACAATTCCCCCAGAGCTCAGGTGAAGTGGGGGGGGGTTGCAAATGGAGAGAAAAGTAGGAGAATACGAGTGGGAGGAGAGGAAATATGTGCGACTAGGAAGATTGAGCCCTTTTAGGAATAGAAGAAAGGAGATAGGGAGAGAGAGAGAGGACATAAAATAGGAAGCCAATATTGGTTTGAGGATAAAATTGAACACAAAGAAAGGTCGAGAGAACTACAAGACTGCCACCCAATAAGGTTCCTTTGCAAGGCTACCATAAATGTCCTTCCCGGATATAGAGATCAACAACTAACTTATCCATGGAGCCCTCATCTAATACCTGTTGGAAACAGGAGCAAACACCCATACATAAACACTGAGTCGAACTAGAACTCATATGCAGATGGAGAGGACAAGACCAGACTGCAGAAACACATAGAGACAGCTTACCTGAACAAGGAGGAGCTAATGGGCCACCAGACTGATAGCTGGGAAGCCAGCATGGGACTGACTCAGGCCCTCCTAAATACAGGTCTCAGCCAGAAGGACTGAGCAGTCTATGGGACCTCAGACAGTGTGGCCAGGATGCATCCCTGGTGCACAAAAGGACCTTGAGAGCACATCCCCATTTGAGGGATAACTGCCTTAACCTTGAGACAGGAGAGAAGCCCTAGTCCCTACTTCACATGGCCTGTCAGATCTACATGACCCCAACTGGATGGCATTCCCCTACATATGGAATTGTGGTGGGGGTTTGGAGAGGAGTGTGGTTAGGGTGCATGTGAGAGGGCAGAGAGTGTTAAAGGCAGGGAGGGAGTTAGGGAGAGGGAACTGGGATCGATATGTAAAATAATTAATTAAATAAAAATGATCATTATTACAAATATATCCAACATTTTTTCTTAAATTATTTAGTACAAATTATTTAGTACAAATTCAATTTTAATAGGAATTTTTGGGTTTAATGGATTGTCTTAAATATAGTGTATTTAATTTTTTAATTGAAACTTTAAAGGAATTTCAAATTTAAAAAAGCATTGTGCAGTGAATTGACTTGGCGCAAACCCTATTAAAAAGGCATTTCAAATTAAATAAGGAAGTCTCTTGCACTCTAAACATGTCTTTTCTAGTGCCTCACACCCTGCATTTATAGAGAACAGAATATATGCTTTGGTTATCATGAATTAACATTTACTTTTAGTTAGCCAGCAGGTGGAGCCATAACACGCCTAAAACAGAAATCATACTGCAAATGTCGTCTTTGTTCAGACACCAAGTTTGTTTTAGTTTCTTCACTAAACTCTATAAATAAAGGAAATAAAACCTTCAAAAATAAAAACAGAAAAAGAAATTTACTGAAATCAAAGCAAAAATATCTGCTATATGTGTGTGTCTGTAATGTAACTGCAGGTTTTCAGACAATGGCATTTGTCTGTAGATTGGATGTCAACTTTGTGCGATCTATTTTGGTCTGCAACTAGTGAAACATGGGAATCATCAAAATCTAATTTCCTCAGGAAACTCATTGTGGAAAAAGACTCATGTCTTCCAAATGAGAACGTCTGTATTAAAGAAACATTGACTTCTTATCTGACCACATTATAGAAAAAACAGGAACTGAGAATGTGGCAGGTTTTTAAATATGGGGAACATTCACTATTTGGCTTCCTTAGATTATTTAGTTTTGCATATATTTGCCTTCTTTTAATGTCTGTTTGGACCCCTTGGATGCATTATTAAACATATATTTTCTTTATTCCAAATTAGTCAAACAAAATAAATATGATTTAAAAATTTATTATTTTGTCATTTTCCTTTTTGTATTAATTATTCTCTTCTTTTTAAGAATAGTGTTACTGTGACTCCCTGCATGGCCCAGAATGCGCCAATATAGATGGAAGTTTTCCTAGGACATCAGAGAGATCTGTCGATATTGACTACAGAGTGCATGTCTCTAGATAACTTGATTTAATTAATTGGCTTACTGAGTATAAGTGACTGACCGTCACCAGTTAGGGTAACCAGGACACAGGCTCTGGTGTTCACTCCAGCAACAGAAAAAATTTCTTATCCAATAAATCATTTTTGCCTTAAAGTTCACTGATTTCCAAATATGAGAAATTATCTTCCTCACCGTTGAGTCTGTTTTAACTCATAAAAGATCCTGGGAAAAATACTGCCTTATCCTGCAAATGTTGAAACCCAGGTTGACAGAAATAAATGGATTTTGAGTATTGTTAACTGTAATTCCTCATCCCATCATTCTAATGTCTCACTATGTGAAGCTGAAGCCACCTTAACCAGGCATGGTAGCAGAGGCCTCTAATCATGGTTCTTAGAAAGTGGAGGTGGGTTTTTCAGGATTACAAAGTCATCCAAGATAAAAACTACAGACCAATATCCCTGATGAACATCGATGCAAAAATACTCAATAAAATACTGGCAAACCGAATCCAAGAATACATCAGAGAAATCATCCACCATGACTAAGTAGACTTCATACCTGGAATGCAGGGATGGTTTAACATATAAAAATCTATCAACGTGATCCACCATATAAACAAACAGAAAAAGAAAAACCATATGATTATCTCCCTAGATGCGGAAAAAGCCTTCGACAAAATTCAACACCCTTTCATGATAAAGGTCATGCAGAGGTCAGGGAAAACAGGAACATACCTAAACATAGTAAGAGAAAGATACAGCAAATCAACAGCCAACATCAAACTGAATGGAGAGGAACTTAAGCCAATTCCTGTAAAATCAGGAACAAGACAAGGCTGCCCTCTCTCTCCATATCTCTTCAATAACGTACTAGAAGTTCTAGCTAATGCTATAAGACAACAAAGGGAGATAAAGGGGATCCAAATTGGAAAGGGAGAAATCAAACTGTCTCTATTTGCAGATGACATGAAAATTTACATAAGCAACCCAATAAACTCTACCAGGGAACTCCTACAGCTGATAAACATCTTCAGCAAACTAGCAGGATACAAGATAAAATATCAGTAGCCCTCCTTTTTTCAGATGACACAGAGACAGAGATAGAATTCAGAGAAACATCACCCTTTACTATATCGACAAGCAACATAAAATATCTTGGTGTAACACTTACCAAACAAGTAAAAGACCTATATAATAAGAACTTTGTGACTCTAAAGAAAGATATTAAAGAAGATACCAGAAAAAGGAAAGATTTCCCATGTTCTTGGATAGGTAGGATAAATACAGTAAAAATGGTGATCTTAAAAAAAAAAAACAATCTATAGATTCAATGCAGTTCCCATTAAAATCTCACCACAATTCTTCACCGACCTTGAAAGGATAATAATCAACTTTATATGGAAAAACAAAAGATCCAGGAAAGCCGAAGCAACCCTATATAATAAAAGTACTTCAGGAGGCATCACCATTCCTGACTTTAAGCTCTACTACAGTGCAATAGTTCTGAAAACAGCCTTGTATTGGCATAAAAATAGACAGGTAGACCAATGGAATCGAATTGAAAATCCTGATATTAATACATGCACCTATGAACACCTGATTTTTGACAAAACAGCTAAAATTATACAATGGGGCAAGGACAACATCTTCAAAAAAGAGTACTGGCACAATTGAATGAGGGTGTGTAGAAGACTTCAGATAGACCCATGTCTGTCGCCATGCACAAAACTCAAGTCTACATGGATCAAAGACCTCAACATCAATCCAGCCACATTGAACCTCTTAGAAGAGAAAGTAGGAGGTACCCTTGAACAAATTGGTATAGGAGACCGCTTCTTGAACATAACTCCAGGGGCACAGACACTTAAAGAAACAATTAATAAATGGGACCTCTTCAAACGTAGAAGCTTCTGTAAGGCAAAGGACACAGTTGACAAGACCAAACAGCAGCCCACAGACTGGGAAAAGATTTTCACTAATCCTATATCCGACAAAGGGCTGATCTCCAAAATACACAAAGAACTCGGGAAACTAGTCAACAAAACACCAAATAACCCTATTAAAAAATGGGGTACAAAACTGAAGAAAGAATTCTCAATGGAGGAAATCAAAAAGGCTGAAAGACACTTAAGAAAATGCTCTACATCCTTAGCTATCAGGGAAATGCAAATCAAAACAACTTTGAGATACCATCTTACCTGCCAGAATGGCTAAAATTAGAAACACCAGTGATGACTTATGTTGGAGAGGATGTGGAGAAAGTGGAACACTCCTCCACTGTTGGTGGGAGTGCAAAATCATACAGCCATTTTGGAGAACAGTATGGCTGTTCCTCAGGAAAATGGTAATTAGTTTACCACAGGACCAGGCAATCCCCATTTTAGGCATATACCCAAAGGATTCACATCCATGCAACAAAGACATCTGTTCAACTATGTTCATAGCAGCACTATTTCTAATACCAAGAACCTGGAAGCAACCTAGATGCCCCTCAATTGAAGAATGGTTAATGAAGATGTGGCTCATCTACACAATAGAATACTAGTCTGCAGAAAAAATAAATAATGGTATCTTGAAATTAGCAGGCAAGTGGATGGCACTTGAAGAAACCATCCTGAATGAGGTAACCCAGTCACAAAAGAGGAACACAGTATGTACTCACTCATATATGGATTTTAGACCTAGAGCAAAGGATCGCCAGCCTATAATTCACATCACCAGAGGAACTAGGATATAAGGTTTATGCTAAGTGATTCATATAAAGTCCCTCACAGAACTGGGAAGGGACATGTCCCCCAGAGCTCAGGTGAATTGGCTGGGGGCAACAAAAGGATAGAGAAGTAGGAGAAAATGAGGAAAACGTGTGGCCAGGTAAATAGAGCCTGGTTAGGAATAGAAGATAGGAAAGAGAGAGAGAGAGGGACAAAGACAGAGAGAGAGAACATAAAAGAGGGAGCCCATATTGGTTTGAAGAGACACAGAGAAAGAGAGAACATACAAGACTGCTCCCAACTAACAACTTGAGCTTCCGTGGAAAGGCTATCATAAATGCCCTTCCCCGAGAGTGAGATCATCAACTAACTTCTCCATGGAGCCCTCAACTAATGCCTGTTGAAAACAGGATCAAACACCCATGCATAAACACTGAGTGGAACTAGAACCCAGATGCAGTTGGAGAGGACAAGACCATGCAGCAGAAACACATACAGACAGCTTACCTGAACAAGGGGGATCTAAGGGCCACTAGACTGATAGCTGGGAAGCTAGCATGGGACTGAATCAGGCCCCCCTGAATATGGGTCTCAGCCAGAAGGACTGAGCAGTCTAAGAGACCTCAGACAGTGGAACCCGGATGTATCCCTGGTACACAAAAGGACTTTGCGAACACATCTCCCATGGAGGGATAACTGCGTTAATCTAGAGACAGGAGAGAAGCCCTAGTTCCTACTTCACATGACCTACATGACCCCAACTGGATTGTATTATCCTACATATGGAATTAGGGTGGGTGGATGGGAGGGAAGGGCATGTGAGCGGGCAGAGAGGGTAAAAGGGAGGGAAGGAGGGAGGAAGGTATGGAGGGAAGAAGGGATGGAGAGAGGGAGGAAGAGGGAACTGTGATTGACATGTAAAATAATAAATTAAATTAAAAAATGCTTTGACTCCAAAATTTAAGTTGAAGGACAAGTTACAGGGAAAAGGATCTCTATTTTTGTTTCCACAGAAAATGAAAAGACGTGGATTCCTTCCAGACTAATGTGGTTTGATCACGCCAGACTGCCTGAAATAGAGTACAAGGTGATCCTACATTCAAAACAGCTGGAGAAAGCAGCCCTACAGACTACAGCCAGGATTACTGAATCTTATTAGAATCTCCCATGTCAGCGCCCCTTACCAGCAGGAATGACACACAAATTCCCAAATATTGTGTATAAATGTTTGTTTTCATTTAATTGGACTTTGTTATATAAAATAAAATAAAAAATAAAAACAATGATTATATCATCCCTGACACCTGCAGTTTGGGGCCACCTAGGGGGTCAATTGTTGCAGATCATCTAATTACATAATTAATGTATTTAAATTGACAATTCCTGTTAATACCCAAGATAATGTAAAGATTTGTATATTCATGTAAACCAATAATCCTCTATTCCATGAAGAGTCCTGTGAAGCTTCCTCTTCGGGAGTTATAATGCAATATCATCACATTTTATGACTGATTGTTTGAATTGATGAAGATGACATCTTTCATGACAAGAGTCTGTCCAGTCTTTTCTTCCAGTTAAAGGTTATATCACCTCTTTATGGTGACAGTTATCTATTACTGGCTTATTTAATTTTTTAAATCATTTAATCGATGGACAATGACATCATTGATTCTGTTTAGGGTGCAAATATCTATCAGGGACAAGGATAGGAAGGTTGTAGACATGGACACAGCAGTTTCTGGATGACCTATGCATGACCCAGAGTACTATGGATGCTGCTGTGCCAGGTGTGGGTCCTGCCACACCACAACAGAGATTCAGGAGCTGGTGATGATGTCAGACCAATAGAGTTCATCAGGGAAGACAGGGCGATTATCTCCTTATTAACTTATGGAATTTTAAAAATCAATGAAGACAGCAGA
Organism: Phodopus roborovskii; assembly: GCF_943737965.1. Taxonomy (NCBI): domain Eukaryota; kingdom Metazoa; phylum Chordata; class Mammalia; order Rodentia; family Cricetidae; genus Phodopus; species Phodopus roborovskii. Next base: position 124,359 of record NW_026126751.1, on the reverse strand, counting down.
CTTTATCATGTCCGGCACACCTGCCAGGAATTGATGAGAAAAAAAATACAAGGACTTACACCTTTAAATAAGTAATTATTAAATCTTATCCTCATATAAGCTGTGAACCCTGAATTTTGGTTCCACCTTGTGTGACTCAGGTGTGACAGACGATCTAACTATCTGATTATTTCATTGTTCAAATCTGCCTTTTTCTACTCCAGGAAGAGTGGAGTCTGGATCCACCTTTTTGGTGGTAATTGTCCCTTGGGGTCATTTCATTATTTAGTTAAGTATTTATTTTAGTGAATGGTGATAGCATTTTGTAAGGTCTCTAGGGGTGAATTATGAGTAATTATATCATTATTCATTCAATTTTTTTTCAAATTTATGATCAAAAACTCAATTTTCTCTTCAGTTTTGTGCTATCTTGTAGGAGTCACGTATAAAACACCATTCACTAGTTTGATTTTTATTCATTTAATTATCTAAGTATTACTTCCTTGACAATTAATGGATTTTGGTTCCATCTTATGGAAATTAAGTATAAAGGACTAACCAATTAGTTACTTTTTTGATTACGTATGTAATGATGGTGTCATCCATTAATGGGTTTACCTGCTGTGTGATTGACACAGCAGGAGATTGATACCAGAACCAGTGCTCAGCAAATGAGGGACACTGGGATATCCACTGATTTCTGATGTCGTAATAATAGATTTTGAAGGATCGAATGTTTAACCGTTTTAAAAAACTGCATTGTTTCACACCATCAGTTTCTGAGATCTTGCAACAGAACTGACCCATGAGGGACACAGGCAACACCGATTTAACAAATGGAATAATTTTATAAACTCATGAGCAGAGAAACTTATCTAATGAACTCTGTTTGGCTGATAACATGACACACCGCTAACTCTAAATAATTCTAAATAACCATATGAGAAAGTGGGGTACAGGACTTAGTAGAGAATTTTCAATTGAGGAATCAGAAATGACTGAAAGAAATATAAGACATTGCTCAAAATCCTTAGTCATCAGCCAAATTCAAATCAAAGCAACCATGAGAAACCATGTGATCAAGCTGTGCTAATGGTAAGTGAATGAAAGGAAGTTTTTTATTATATATATATATATATATATATATATATATATATATATATAGTAGCTCCCTGGCTACCATCTCTTCCACGAATCTGGAAAAGGCCTAGAGTTTGAAATAAAGACAAGACAGCTGGTCATTCGTTCAATGTAATGTCAGAATGCCAAATACTGAATGCCATTTATTGAGGGGCAAGAATGGGCTTAATTACTGACTTACAGCACAGTGGAAAATTACAGGAAATTTAGGCTTAGCTCCTCACTATGAGGTGTGTGTTTTCATGAGGTATGTATTGTTATGAGGTATGTGTTGTCACCAGTTGTGTGTTATCAAGGAGTGTGTTGTCTCGGGGTTTGTTATCAAAACAGGAAGAGTACCAACAACAGCCATTGTGCAATGAGTTCCCTCCAACAGCTTCAGGCTAGCTCAAGTTGCTTTGAGTCTTACAGTTCTCCCTTTCTTTTAATATAAATTAACACCTGCCTTATTTGGAAGAAGATGTCAGCATAATTACTTACCCGTCATTGGAGAGGTCACCCAGGCCCATAACCTTCCAGTCTTAAGTTGGATATTTGCCCCCTCTGCCTTACTGTCACTGGTGAATAGTTTGTTAGCCTCATGTGGGCAGAGGCATTTTACCTTGAGCGAAAGACAGTATCTGTCTTGTTAGAAAGTTGGCCTGGGCCTGTTTAGTGCTGTGGCAAAGTAGACCAAATGTAAGGGCTACAAACCCCCCAATGATCTGCTCACAAGTTGAAGTCCTTGTAAAAGTCCTTCTGCATTGGCAAGTGAAATTCATGTTTCATAGATGTTAATGATCTTCATGGCTGAAGCATGTGTATAACTTAAAACTCATCACTCCAGGATTTCTGGAGAAAAATGATGAATTATCACAGTTATGTGTGAAAGACAGAAGAAGATGCCATATGAGTTTCTCACAAGAATTCAAGTGTTCCCATAGGTGATTAGTTTGTAAATTTATTTTAAAAATGCCAATTTGTACTAGATAATAAAGTGTGCTTTGTGTAGCTAAGGCTTAAGCCAAATCACCTAATACTTGCTGCACTGTGTTTGCAGTATTTACCAATTGGGAGAGGGCTATGGTTGAAACTTTTGCTTCAGGGATGAAAGCAGCACTGGCAGCCATGATCCCAGAATCTCCTTTCCTCTCTGCTGCAAAACTGGGTACATCCCCAAGACAGCTGTTACAGTAGGCAGACCTGCTGAGAACAATTGAAACTTTCTCCAAAATTATTAGCATTGTTTACAACAATAAGAATCTAACCAGAATACAGTGCCTGAGATGAAGGTGAAATTCTTGTCCTTTGGATTCAAACTACAATTAGTGGTTAGGATAAAAGGCCACATATAGCTTCTCAGACCAGCAGGCATCAGGATGGGTAGATTCTTGAAGATCCATTGGACCTTCTTTCTGGCTGTTACAATCACCTTCCATCCTCATATGGTGAAGCAGCCACTCAGGCACCTAAACAGAGTTATCTTTGTCTTGTGGAAAGACACAAACTGACCCTCGGGCACATACTAGAACTGGGTTGGGGCCACACCATTTTCCAGTAGTGACAACCTTCCACATAACTGAGCCATAGTCAGATGACCGAGGGTGTCAATGCCAGTCAGCTGCAGATCAAGCAGCACCATGAATTGTTAAATAATTGAAAATATAAAGGACCAGAGAAATGTGATTATGAGGAGACCCTGTAAACTCCCCCTTTTTTTGTTTAATGAAGATAGGCTTTAATTGTGCGATGTGCACGCTCTACCATGGCCTGAACCTGAGGCTTATAAGGGATGCCTGTCTTATGTGAGATTAATTATTTTTGCAAAAAAGAGTTAAAACACTGACTAGTATAAGCACGTCCATTATCAGTTTTTAATTGTCTGAGCATTTCCATATGAGCAACGGTTTCTAAAGAATGGCTCTTAACATCCTTAAGCCTTCCTCCAGTATGAGTAGAGGCAAACATGAGATGAGAATGGATATCCACAGATACATGTACAAACTGTAGTTGGCCAAAGGAAGGAATATGAGTAACATCCATTTGCCAGATATCATTAGGCGTGATACCACGAGGGTTAACTCCAAGGTGTAGAATAGGTAAGATCTCTTCACATAGGGGAAAATCCATACTGGGTTATCAGATTTCCAGGTTCTAAGAATGGGAACAGGCTGCACAGCTATAGACCCTAGGGAAAATTTTCCAGCCTAGAGCTTTTTCCAGCTCTTTTGATAATTAAATTTTTACATAAAACCGACTGAGGTTCACCTTGGAGTTATTTACCCAGTTCTCTTCCTTGTACATAACCTTGGTCAGCCAGCATATTTTTCACAGGCTCAAACTGCCTGTGAATCCAGGAATCAGTTGGGTAACATGGTGAGACAGCCAGATTTTGAATCTGGGCTAAGCAAAATAGAAAGACTCTTTCAAATACGAATTTAAAATCATAATGAGCATAAGAAGCTAAGTGAATCACACTTACACCCCCCACCCTCAGCACTTAATAGGAAGAGGTAGGATTATCAGACCAGGATGGTCCTCTTTTGCTAATAGAGAGCTCAAGATGAATGTTCACTAAAAGTAATTTTGCGTATTGAAGGAAAACATCCACAGAGAGGCACAAACATTGCAAAAAAAAAAAAAAAAAAAAAAAAAAAAAAAAAAAAAAAAAACAAAAACCAAAAAAAAAACAGACAAATCATAACCGTATCATGTTTGATACCTATATTTAATCACTAGAATTTAGCAAACAGTTACCTAAATACTTTGAAAAAATAAAAATATTTCAAATTGGTGAGTATTTTCTGACTGAAAAAATAAAGCTTCAAGGGCATCTTTAAAAAACAAAGGCATATGAAAAACACATACACACTCACATAGAGGAAAATCCCTAAAACATTGAAGAAAAAAATGAAACCCTAACCATGACATGCATATGACAAGTGTCATCCTGTTCTACAAGTTCACCTTACAACTAGGTAGTGGGGTACCTCTAGTAATGTTTCAGCAATCACATCTACAACAGAGATTGAGACAGTTCAGTAGGCTTCTTTATACCCAGGAGTTACAGCCCAGCCATATCAACAACAAAAGAAGTAAAAGAAAAATTAAAATTCAGGTCAGCATTTTTGATGTCAGGCAAAGAGTCGAATCCCCACATCCTCCTTCTACTAACAATTGACTTTTAAGAAAGACAGATATAATGGAGAAATATGTTGCCCCACATTACAGCTAAAGCGCCACTATGTAAAATCAGTGTAGTCTACTCAGTTATCTTTGGGTACCAGTAGGGTGGATATCTCATGACAATGTCCTCTTGCTTCAATATTAAGATAAACTTAATGGTGGTCCTTCATGGAGGACCACTGCAGATTGACTCCATGGAAGGAGAGGGTGACTAAGGTGGGGTACAAACATGCCAGGCAGCCAGAACTTGAGTGAGAAGTTTTATGAGTAAGCGGAAAGAGCTGGAATCAAACAAAAAAAGAGATAAAGAGAAACAGACACATAGACAGGTGACAGGAGAGAATGGGGAGACAGGAGCACAAAGAGATGAGAGGGGAGAGAGCAGAAATAGCAGCAAGAGAACAAAGAACCTGAAAGAGAGAAGAGGGAGGTAGTGTAAGTGGGAAAAATCTGCCTTTATAGGGGTCTTGGGTCCTTTGGGCACACTAGTATTCATGGAACTCTGGGCTGAGCAGAGAAAATTCTTCAGTGCACTCTCCCATGTAACAGTGTCAGGTTACCATAATGCCTGAGTCTTACAGGTTGATTAGAGGCTAACAAGCTGTTGCATCTAGTAAAGAAACATAGCCATTGATTTTTCCAAGAAGTAATGACACCAAGTCAAACACTAGAGTGGCTGCAAAATAGGTATGAACTTAATTCCTAAACTGACAGCAGCAACTGCTGTGCCAGGAGCTCATTCCATCTTCTGGGTCTCCTTGTGCTAACAGTGAGAGAGATGCAAGCTGAAACCAATCATCTGAATCAGCAGCTCATTCCTACATTATGGAGGACAGAGACAAAGAACTTCAGAGAAGTGTCTGGGAGTATATTCCAGACAGTAGTGGTGGAAGGAATTGGAGGCAGGTAGGCACCTCCAGAAGTGTAAGCTTTTTAGAGCAGGAGAGATTGAGTGACTAATTGAAAGAAGTGAGAAAATCAATTGGAAAGTACAACACAAAGGAAACCCTTTTTCATATCTGTAGGGCTGGACTATTTGATTGGGGTGAAATGTGAGATCAAAGACTCCAGGGAGAAACAAGAATACTGTATTAGTTCTGCTGTGTGGGCAGGAGCACAAGAGCAAAGCCTCCCTGTGCACTTAAAAGTCCTGGTGAGTGGAAAGGAAAACTGAAACCCAGAGTTTCTGATGCAATGCTTCAATAATACTGACATAATGAATCCATACTTAATCAGAGCATAACTGTCGTGGGTTGCCCTGGAGAATAGGAAACACGAATCAGGTGGTGGATCTAAAAGTGGAGGCCTTTGCATCTGCTCCACATCCCGGTCAAGACTCTAATGGCAGCTTTTTAAGGACAGAGTCTGAAATGAGGTGAATTCAGATGAGGGTTTGCATTAGATACACTGATGTTGGGGAACAGAATGGTGCTACCTGCAACTCACTGTTATGGCTGAAACTTCACTCAACCCTCCTTATCCAACTACTCAAGGAACAGATGCCTAAGGTCTCCAACCTGGCAGCTAAGAGAAAACTTCTCTACCCACAACCTGCTGTTAAGTCCACCAATACCTGAAAACTCCACCCCACATTGTCCCTTGCCAGCAAAAAGAAGCTGGACTCAGAACAATGCCCTCACACTTAGGGTGTCAGGGTAATTTAGGTGAAAGCCTTGTGGGCTTCTATATGTATACAAATGGTGGGATTACTTGGTTGCCACGTTACAAAACCCACTCTCAACCAGCTGTGTATCTTCTGCTTGCCTGGTCCTGTCACTTAGGCTATAAGAACCACATAGATCCTGTAGTGGACCCACCATTTAGAGGGGGGGATGTTCTTGTAAATCCAGATTTTCAGCTCAGATCATCTCATGAAGTTATTTCTTATGTAGTGCCTTTGGTTCTGTGTATATGAACAAAAGGTGGAGAACCCTGGAGTAGAACTCTCTGTCTGTAACTCTGTCACTCCCCCACCATCTATTTCTCACCCCCTTTCCATATTACTGTCTTTCACTTCTCTCTACTATGTTGCAGATCAAATCAGAAGGGCAGGGACTGCATCCTTATAAGCTGGTACATCTCAACAGTTCTTTATCATCATCCGTGTAAGTTGTTCCCCAATAATATCCCTCATTTGTCTTGGGTCTAGTGAACATACTAACAGATGATCTCCACATGAATCAATTTTGTTTATTAAGACTAATGTCAATTGCTCTTATTATGTTTAGGTATGTTCCTGTTATCCCTGACCTCCCCAAGACCTTTATCATGAAAGTGTGTTGAATTTTTGCAAAGGATTTTCTGCATCTAGGGAGATAATCATATGGTTTTTCTTTTTCTGTTTGTTCATATGGTAGATCACCTTGATAGATTTTCATATGTTAAACCATCCCTGCATTCCATGTATTAAGCCTACTTGGTCATGGTGGATGATTTCTCTGATGTATTCTTGAATTCAGTTTGCCAGTATTTTATTGAGTATTTTTGCATCAATGTTCATCAGGGATATTGGTCTGTAGTATTCTTTCTTAGTTGTGTCTTTGTGAGGCTTGGATACCAAGGTTATTGTGGCCTCATAAAAAGAGTTTGGCAATGAACCTTCTTTTTCTTGTGAAACACTTTGAAGAGTAGTGATAATAGTTCTTTCTTGAACTTCTGGTAGAATTCTGCATTGAATTGATCTGGCCACTGCTGGTGGGAGTGCAAACTCATACAGCCATTTTGGAGATCAGTATGGCGTTCCTCAGGAAAATGGTAATTAGTTTACCACAGGACCCGGCAATCCCACTCTTAGGCATATACCCAAAGGATTCACATCCATGCAACAAAGACATCTGTTCAACTATGTTCATAGCAGCAGTATTTGTAATAGAAAGAACCTAGAAGCAATCTAGATGCCACTTAATTGAAGAATGGTTAATGAAGATGTAGCACATCTACACAATGGAATACTACTCTGCAGAAAAAAATTAATGGTATCTTGAAATTCGCAGGCAAGAGGATGGCACTTGAAGAAACCATCCTGAATGAGGTAACCCAGTCACAAAAAGAGGAACACAGTTTGTACTCACTCATATATGGATTTTAGACCTAGATCAAAGGATCACCAGCCTATAATTCACACCACCAGAGGAACACGGATACAAGGTGTATTATAAGAGATTCATATAAAGTCCCTCACAGAACTGGTAATGGACAACACTTCCAGAGCTCAAGGGAAGTGGGGGGGCAGCGAATGGAGAGAGAAGTAGGATAAAACGACGGGGAGGAAAGGAAAACCTGTGCGACCAGGAAGATTGAGCCTGGTTAGGAATAGAAGACAGGAAAGAGAGAGAGAGAGAGAGAGAGAGAGAGAGAGAGCATAAAATGGGGGACCAATATTGGTTTGAAGATAAAATTGAACACAAAGAAAGGTCTAGAGTACTACAAGACTGCAGCTTCTGTGGAAAGGCTATCATAAATGCCATTCGCGGAGAGTGAGCTCAACAACTAACTTATGCATGGAGCCCTCAACTAATGCCTGTTGGAAACAGAAGCAAACACCCATACATAAACACTGAGCCTAAGTAGAACTCAGATACAGAGGGAGAGGACAAGACCAGGCAGCAGAAACACATAGAGATAGCTTACCTGAACAAGGAGGAGCTAACGGGCCACCAGACTGACAGCTGGGAAGGCAGCATGGGACTGCCTCAGGCCCCCCTGAATATGGGTCTCAGCCAGAAGGACAGAGCAGTCTAAGAGACCTCAGACAGTGGAGCTAGGATGTATTCCAGGAACACAAAAGGACTTTGCAAGCACATCCCACATGGAGGGATAAAGGCCTTAATCTAGAGACAGGAAAGAAGCCCTAGTCCCTACTTCACATGACCTGTCAGACCTACATGACTCCTACTGGATGACATTCCCCTACATATGGAATTGGGGTGGGGGGATGGGAGGGTGGTTAGATTGCATGTGAGAGGGCAGAGAGGGTAAAATGGAGGGATGGAGTGAGTAAGGTTGTGAGGGAGGGAGAGGGAACTGGGATCGACATGTAAAATAATAAATTAAATTAAAAAAATGCTCTAACTCCAAAATTTAAGTTCATGGACAAGTTACTGGGGAAAAGGATTTCTATTTTTGTTTCCACAGAAAATGAAAAGATGTGGATTCCTTCCAGACTAATGTGGCTTGATCAAGCCAGACCACCTGAAACAGAGTATGAGGTGATCCTACATTCAAAACAGCTGGACAAAGCATCCTGACAGACTACAGCCAGGATTTCTGAATCTTCTTTGAATTCCCCATGAAAGCGACCCTTACCAGCAGGAAGTCGTTTGGAAAGAACAACACCCAAATTCCCAAATATTGTCCATAAATGTTTGTTTTCATTTAAATGACTTAGTTATATAAAATAAAAAAAATGTGAAAGAAACAAACCAAGCTAAGGATGGGCATTCATAACTAAGGAAAAAAAAAGACTAAAGTCAAGTATGATATCTAACATGTTCACAAAATTATTTACATGATGTAGGTTTCCTCTTTCATGATTTAAAATAGGTACAGGTTTAAAAATTTGGATGAACAAAATTATGGCAAATACATTGTCATGACCTATGTCAGTTTTCTGAGGACATACTGTAGTTCCTTCTACAGGAATACTCAAGGGTGTAACCTTCTTGTGAGAAACCATGAACAATCACAAACTCACACACTGACATCACATAATTAAAATTAAATCAAATCTCCAAACAGATTTCCATATTTGAATATTTTTCTCTAATGAATACACAATCCTGTATCCATTGTGTTCAGGGTCTTAAATTCTTCAAAGTTTTCCTGCAACATTAATTATTTCATGTAAAAGTAAGCATGAAGGTATGGGCTTAGAGATAAAAATCCATCTGAATGAGGTTTTTATGTAAATCAAGTCAAGGGTTACCAAGAAACATGGTTCCCTTACCAGTGAATTTCCAGAACTTTTTTCCACATGAGTTTGCAAGTGAGAACAAAAATGAGGCATTGTAGTGCTTGAACTGATTGTTCACACTTGTCAGATATTTTTTCTCTCCAGAAAACTTTGTAACTCAATGTGTGTGGAATGAAGATCATACCACATCCTTTCTAGGAAGATTCCTTTCCATAAAGGTTTTCTTAGGCTCACAAAGATTATTGGGATGAGCAAAGTGCACAGCATTACAACAATGGATACATGTATAGTGTTTTTATGCACTATGAGTTTTTTTTTATTATAAAGACTAATAACACAAAGAGTGGCTTTACCACATGGGATACATTCAGTATCTTTCAAGTATACATACTTTTATGACTTAAGAGATTGCTGGGATGTGCAAAGTCTTTATCACATGCATGGCATCCATAAGGTTTCTCTCCAGTATGTGTTCTTACATGACATTTAAGCACATCATATGTTGTGAAAGTTTTACTACATTGGCTACATTCTTAGGGTATCTCTCCAGTATGTGTTCGTTTATGACGTACCAGATTGTTGTGCTGTGAAAAAGCTTTACCACATTGATTACATCCATAAGGTTTCTCTCCAGTATGTGTTCTATGACGAGAATGGAGATTACTGACACATGAAAACGCTCTACCACATTGATTACATATATAGGGTTTCTCTCCTGTATGTATTCTTATATGTCTTTTAAGATGACCATTACTTGCAAATGCCCTACTACATTGATTACATACATAGGGTTTCTCTCCAGTATGTGTTCTATGATGAGATTTGAGAGTACTGTCATGTGAAAATGCCCTACCACATTGATTACATACATGGGTTCCAGATGTGTTCTAGGGGGGTTGCCGTGTATTCCCCCATCCACGTCTCTCCCAGTATGTGTTCTATGATGAGATTGTAGCGTACTAACTTGTGAAAATGCCCTACCACATTGGCTACATACATAGGGTTTCTCTCCACTATGTGTTCTTTTATGACATACTATATGACTGTATTGTGAAAAACATTTGCCACAAAGATTATAGTCTTGTGTTATCCCTCCAGTATATGTTCTAATATGTCTTTTAAGCATAGTATATCTTGAAATGTTTTACCACATTGACTTCATTCATAGATGTTTTTTACCATGCATGCTCTGTCACTGAGAAGAAGGAAATTGTGACATGCAAGGACTTCACCACACTCTAGACTTCTATACGGTTTCTCTCCAGTATGAATTTTTTTCAAGCCATTGAAGATGCCTGTAACCCACATAGTTTTTCACACATTCATTGTGTATATTCACAGGATTCGCTCCCTTATGGCTTCTTTGATTCCTGCAAAGATAATTAGCATATGTAAAGCTTTACCACATGCATGAAACTAAAGAAACTTTCTACATGTATAAAATAAAGTAGTAATTTGGCCTAATTGTAAACAAGAATCAGACCTTGAGTTTTACATTCATAATGCTTCTCTAATGTGGTATTGTTTTGTTTTCATTGAAGATACCTGTAGAATCAGAGTAAGAGCTTTATTTCATGGCTCTCAATTATGGCATCTATTTACATAAAATCTCCCGCATAATTGAAAAAACTGAAAGAACTCAGAGCTTTCCCATATTTATTCCATTCATCAGTTTTTCCTTCATAGAAATCATACTACATTGGCTAAATATACCAATACAAATGGAAGCATTCACACATTCCAATGATAATATGGATTTACTATAGCGTAAATTGATGGTATCTTTCAGATGACTTAGGAATACTGATAAATTTGAAAGTTGTTTCACACTCAACAAATATCCTCAAAGTGGGGACTACTAAATATCTTTCATTTCTTCTCACTGTCCTAAGAGAGGTACGTTGCTTCTTTCCACATTCTAAATTCACATGGCTTGTATTTAGAGGAAACTAAATACTTTTTTCCCCCTACATTTTCTAATACAGAATGTCTCTGTGTAAACCTAGCTATCCTGGAACTTGCTTTGTAGACTGGGGTGATCACAAACTTAAGGGATCCACCTTGCTCTTTATCATGAATGTTGGAATTAAAGGTATGTGCCACAACTACGAGGCTCTACATATGATATGCTTATGAAACTAAGAAACAAATAAAATGTTTCCACTTAGCATTCACACTTTGACTTTCTTTAAATCAACTTTAAGTTTTCTCCATAACACCCTTCTTGACACTCATAAACTGACCCTTGCAATATCCATAGCAACGTCACAAATAGATAAGTAATGCCTGCTTAACTATAGACTTTTTTCTTAGGACGTCTTGAACATATACTTATCACCTATGCAACATGTATACTGTTTAAAATATCTGAATAGAATGAAACTAAACAGACTGGCATATCTACAGAATAGATATCTGGGTGCTATAATTCAAAGGGTGATATCTGTTAAGACATAGTTTCCTTCTCATTTTACATGAATGCCTTGCAAACACAGCAGAGCTCCCTTTCACTGAGGTACAGGGTTTTGAGAGAAAATGACAATCATCCCTTCAAGCTATACTTATTTTCACTGGTTCACAGGAAATGGACCTTGTCACACTACCCAGAAGCCCTAGCAAAAGCAGACTTCCTGGGCTAACTGCAGTCTTGGATAGTTCAAATTGATTAGTGTGCACTGGATGCTATGAGATGATTGGTTTGTGATGTGTGGGCTTTTTTGTAACCCTATAAAAGCTGTATGAACCCTGTACCCAGGGTTCCCAGTCCTCTACCCCACATGGAGTATGGCTGTGGACCCCAGTGCATGGAATATAAAAGACCTTATGCTTTTTCATCAAGACTGCTTCTCATGAGTGATTTGGGGGGACGACCTTTCCTGAGTCGGGGCATGAGGGTCCACTCCCTCAGCGGGTCTTTCAGCTTCAGTAACAAGGATTTTGAAAACAAATTCATTCCGAGTTTTTATATATTCACATTGTGTGTGAAAGATGTTTCCTATGTGTAATTATTTCATACCATAGTAGAGATTGTCAGATACCCTGCATCTGGAGGTGACATTGTATGGAGCCTAGAATTTTGGGTTTTGGGATCTGACTCAGGTCATCCCCAAGTAGAATATGTGCTGAGCAAAACAGTAAATGTGATTTCCAGATTGCAAACAGCAAGAATAAAACAGAGTACATAAAAAAAATAAACAATAATCATTGAGAACATGATGCATTAGTATGCATATTCTGTATAAGATAAATTTGCAACATGACTCAAATACAGTGAAAACTAAATATCTAACACCTTACAAAATGATATCTGATTACAAAGATTCATGCAAATGGGTACCAGTTAGAATCTCAATAGGATTATGAAAAGCATAGTACATATATTGATACAGCATGGCTTCTACACCTACAACAACCATGCAGTGATCGAGAGGTGTGTAATATTAGGGAAAGAACAAATGGGAGGAAGAGAAAAAAAGGTAAGGTGTAAACACCTTCAACTTTTTGTCAAAAATAAATAAATAAATAAAAACAAGAGAAATTCATCCACGTAACCTGAGATCTTGTTTAATGTTACCCAGCTACCGATGACTCTATGTGTTCAGAACTTATATACACAGACTCTAAAAAAATTAACTCAAAAGGATGCCTAAACTGTTCTGGTTCTGACCCTGCAGCAACTGATATTTGTTTCAAAGAGAGACACCCCATAGTCTAGATTTCTCTATGGAAATGGGGATAATATTCTGCCATTGTTCAGAGAATTATATTTTAATTTAATGAACAATGTTACAAATTAATGAGTTTTGTTTATTAAACATATCCGTATGAATAATTGGTATCCAGAAATAAAGTTTTTAAGAAGCTTGGTCCCAAAAATCCCACTGAGGGCATACAATCAGGTAGTTTAAGAAGGGGTAATCAAGAAGACATAAGAACATTGCCAAAGACTTTAGAAATAAATAAAGAAATATGTCTGTATAGACAAATTGCATTCATTTCTGCCTAATGATCAAAGAGGAAAGAACCTACAACAGATGGTTATTTTTGTTGTCATTGTTTTTTTTTTTTTTTTTTTTTGAGACAGAGTTTAGCTGTTCAATAAAAAAAACCTTAGTGGTTTTAGGAATATCTCTGTAGACCATGCTGGCCTTGGTCTCACATAGATCTACTTTCCTGTGTCTCCTGAGTGCTGGGATTACAGGTATGAACCACCAAAATCTCGCTCCTAAAACAGATTTTGCATTCCACATATTTTGCCTTCTTTAAGTTCTTTTAATGTCTGACCCCAGCTTATACTTTGAGGAATTGAAATAGTGACAGGATACTGCAAGTTGGGCCAGTAAGGCAATATAAGCTTCCAATAGAAAAGATAGCACCATAATTATTTCATAGTACAGGAGTAAGTTTGAACAGCAGATCTGGAGGGAGAAGTGTCAGAAGATGAGAAAAATAGGGAAGGCAGAACAAAGAAAAGATTAAAGCTGAGACAGAGAATAATTGCTTAAGCCATGTCTTATTTTAAGTAAGCTTCTTATGAGGAATATCTTCTTGTATACTACATCTATGGGGAAATGGAAGGAAACGATAGGCTTCTAAGACGTCAGCAGGAATTACCACCATTTGATGAGAAAACCTCAGGAGAAGGCTACTCAAGCAGTGGAGTACATGGGGAAAACAGGCAATCCCATTAACATTACTGAATAAGGCCACAGTGTCTATGGGCCTAATAAGCATAGTTCCATGTGGTTTCAATTAGAGCACAACAAGAACTTTTCAAACCTTTTCTCTCAGACAGTAGTACATCCAAAACCACAAAAAATATCAGCCCTGTTACATAGTCCACAATAGTTCACCCAGACCTGTATTGGCAAACTACTTTAACTATAGCAATTTGTATTCATGATAAGGTCTCTCCTCTATCCAGATTCTTGATAGCCCTCATCTGTGGATTCCAAGAACCTGCCCACAAGGAAAATTATGCATTATCTATGAATGATTAACTGATTCCATATTGCTCACTTTAAGTACTGTTGAAGGATGAAATCTCAGCTTCCATCCTGCCTCGCTCTTTCTACACTGTGACTCCACCAGTATCCAAGTGGGCCATGAACTCAATCCTTGCACAAATCCCTCTTCATATATAAGTCCCCACAATAATCAGGCATCTTGTGAGTTCACTCATTTTCTGGTCTATTTTCCTTCTCACTGACCAGTCAAGGGCCAGGCAGGAAGGAAGTGTAGGTTTTTCTTCCCAGTACTGGACATGAGAAGAAGGATTAGGAGTTCAAAACAATTCTCAATTATATAACATAAGACAATCCAAAGCTACAAAAGACTTTGCTCTACTTAGAAATCAATAATAAACATCACTTGAGAAAAGGAATGGAATAAGTAAAATCTAGGAAACATAGGAGAGCATCAACATAGAGATACAAGCAGTGAAGACATTTAAAAAGATGCCAATAGCTGGGTGGTGGTGGCCCATACATTTAATGCTAGTGCTCAGGAGGCAGATGGAAGTCTATCTCTGTGAGTTCAAGACAAGCCTGGTCTACAAGATATAGTTGAGGGACAGCGGTAGAGTCACAAAAAAATGCAGTCTCAAAAAATAAATAAATAAAAATTAAAAACAGAAAAGCTAGATAAACAGATACCATCCTTGGCTAGAGGCCCCACTTGAAGAAGGCCAGGCCCCAGGTAGATCCACATATCATTGCCACCATCCTGAGTCCATGGTGCTGTAAGCTTGCCCCCCATCGCTGGGCCTCTGCTACAGAGACTTCAGAAGGAGAGTGGCAGGTCCTGGCTAGATCCGCATATCCACGCAGGGATATCTTGAAACACTGTGTACCAGGATCTATGACCTCCATTGCCAGGACTCTGCTAGTGGTGAGTCTGGGATTGCGTGGAATTACCCCCAACCCCTAACCTGGAAACTCCCTGGACTGGCTCCAGATCATGCTCCGCCTGTGGCTTGTTCATAGCTCAAAAACACATAGGAAATAGATAATCTAACTTCAACAGAATCCAAGGGAAAATATATATACAAAACCACTGTCAACATCAAATCATAAACAAATAACCATTAACGAACAATGGCCCTTACTTTCCCTCAACGTTAATGGTATTATCTCACTTATAAATAGAGAAAGGCTAACAGAACAAATACTGTAACAGAATCCATCCTTCTGCTGCACACAAGAAACACATCTAAGCTTGAAAGATAGACATTAGTCAGGGTAAAGGGCTGGGAAAAGATCTTCCAATGAACTGGACCCAAGAAGCAAGCATGTCTGGCTATGTTAATACCTAACAAGTTAGACTTCAAACCAAAATCAATCAAAAGAGATGAAAACAGTCATTTTGTATTCATCAAAGGAGAAATCCTAAGCACAAAACCTCACATTTTCAGAAATTCAGTCCATTTTCATCATAGCAGGGAGCATGATTTGAAGAAAAATATGGTGCTGCCTACATATTGATATGCATGCCACATTAAGACATCTTACAAACTTCCCATATCCAAAGCATAGGAAACCCCAAAACCCATCACCAGTGATACTCTTCTTCTCAAAATGCCAAAGTCACTGCAACAAAGCTCCTCCTTTTACTAGTGCCATTCCCTATGAGATTATATGTACAATCACATTCAAACCACTACAATGTAGCTATCATGGCCATTTTTTTGATGGATACAGCAGCTGATATGCACCCTGTTTCTCCTTGCAGTGCATGCAATAAACTGTTCTTTCTATTCTGGTCTGAAGGCAGCATCCATGCTCCACATGCAAATCTTTTTGTTGTAAGTGCAATGGACAGTCAACTTCATGACTCATATGGACAATTTTAAAACACTGGGGTCATAATATTTTATCTTGTTGTCATTGAGATCATTTGTGATGTAGAGGTGGATTATATTTTAAATCAATATGCAGTGTTACAGATTAATGAGTTCCATTTATTAAATGTCTCCTTAAAAGTAATTGGCATCCTCAAGTGAGGTGTTTAAGATGCTTGGTCCAAAAAAAAAAATCTAACTTCTAGGGTATACAGTCGCTTAATTTAATGAGATGTGTTTAAGACTAAAGAAAATACATTGCCCTGCAAAGCAAAACACTGGGATCAAAGCAACCATTGTCAATGAGAAAGCATGTCTCAGAAACATAATTCTAAAATGTTGGGAGTAAAGCAGTTGTAGATTTGCCTTTCCAGTGAGAAATAACTCCATAGACTAAAGAGGTAAAAGAAAGAAAAAACAATCTCTGTAATGATACCATGCAACCATCTCTCACTAATGTTCAAAGAGGAGAAAGCCTACAATAGATAATTTTTTGACACAGGATTTCTCGGTTTCCCTGTCCATTTGGACTTGAGTTTTGTGCATGGCTATAGACATGGGTCTATCTGCACTTTTATACACACAATCATCCAGTTGTGCTAGCAACATTTGTTGAAGATGCTTTCCTCCCTCCCTTTTATATTTTCAGTGTTTTGTCAAAAATCAGGTGTTTGTAGGTATTAGGGTTAATATCAGGATTTTTTTATTTGATTAAATTGGTATGCCTGTCTATTTTTGTGCCAATACCAAGTGGTTATCAGGCCTATAGCTCTAGAGTAGAGCATGAAGTTGAGGATGGTGATGCTTCCTGAAGTTTTTTTGTTGCACAGGGTTGTTTTGGCTATCCTGGTTCTTTGGTTTTTTTTCACATAATATTGAGTATTATCGTTTCAAGGTCAGTGAAGTATTGTGCTGGGATTTTATGGGGAATTCATTGAATATGCAGATTGCATATTCACAAAAACACATAAATATTAGGTTTTATAACAACAATTACTAATGAAAGAGATAATAAAAGTGCAAGTATAGGAATATACAAAGCTGTAGTAGCATATTTGAATCTTTTTTACTTAAGTTATATTTTATCTAGACAAAAAGAATTACATCAATAACAAATAGTCCTAAGCAATAGGAAAATTATTTCTCTCAGTCTCTACATCCCTAAGTTACTTCTAGAACTTTTTGTACTTTTGTTCCCTCTTGTCTCCCATCTATGTCAGATGTTGAAGTTCCCATTGAACCTATCATACTCAGTTTTATAATGGTATAGTATATACATTTCATTAGATTGCAGAAATTAAAGACTGTTAATTGGGACATACTTGTAATGAGAAATCAATGGGGAAATAAATGTATTCTGTCTCTAGATTTAAAAAGCCTATACATTTGGGGAAGATATTTAACTCCATGGTCAGAGGCCATAGCTTCCACAGTATAGAAAAACATATGAAACCATCAGTGAATATTTATCCAAGAAATTGCTTAAAAATAGGAGGTCCCTTGAGGAACACTATGGACCAGGTCAATCCCCAGAGAATATTTAAATTAAGTAGTCAAACAAAGGTGGGGCAATGGAAGGGGACTTCTATTAGTATGTATGAATGGAAAACAGAAATTACTTCCCCTAATGCTAAAGGCAATTTGTAACTGCACATACCATCTGCCTTCAGGCTCTCCATAACTGCACTCATAACTGTATTCATCATCAAGGCACAGACATCCTGTAGCAGGAAAGGTAATGCCTAAAAGACAAAAGGAGTTATTGAAGCTCAATGATCTCATGAAAATTTGGAATGCATACCCATATACGGGTTGAGAAAAGTCAGACTGGCAGACTAAATTCCAGGACTGCCAAAGCACACAGAAGCCATGTAATGATATAGATGATGAGATCTACTTTTAACTGCTTGGTGGCAGTGAACATGATTAATCCCAGGACAAAGTAGGCTGCCTGATTTTCTGTGGTTGAGGCCAGCCAGGTCCACAGAATGAGTTCCGGGACTGCACAGATAAACCAGTTTTGAAAAGGAAAAACTGAAAGACCTAAAAAGTAATGTTAATGATGGACTAACCTGGAAACCAATATCTGTTTCTTGGAATTTGCTAGCTTCCTCTCAAAAGGCCCTGAGATGAGAAGAATTCACTCTGCCCCTCCTTTCCTGTGAGTCAACAGGTGGTAAATAGGGTCCTTAGGAAACAAAGAGATAGCTGTAACTCTGGTTTGCCCAGACAAGATTAATTAGCACACCCTGAGGCCCTAAGGTCTGCTGACCCTAATAGCAGATATTCAGGCCTCCAAGGGTAACGTACTCAATGGACAGAGGGTCCCAACCCCTCCATAAGCTTGTGGGTTTACCATTAAAAACACCTGGGCCCAGGGGAGGGGGCTTCTCTCTAGCTTGCATGCTGGAGGAGCCCGTTTGCACAAACATTTCCTGTTCATTAAAGCCTCTTGCATTTTGTAGCAACTGGATTGGACATTGAGTTGTTGGGGTATCACCCGAAACTGGAAGACTCCTCATTCTGAGGGTCTTACAGTTTCATTCTATAAATGGTTGAGTTTCTGGAGGTAAAATATTCTGAAAAAAAGAAAAAAAAAATTAAAGCAATTATCAATTACACAAAATGAAGCAAGCATAAACTACAGGAGAATTTTCTACACAAAAATCAATAATCAACATCACATGAACGAAAAGAAATGAAACATGTAAAACCTAGAAATATTGGACAGCATAAGCAATCACAGATAAAAGCAATAATGCACTTAAATCAGATATTAAAAAAGATACCAATAATTGATAGTTTTGAAAATCAAAATAACATATTTTTAATATGTTGAAAACTTGCCTATACTGACTTCAAAAAAGTCACACTTCCCTAGAGAGAACAACATTTGCAGCACAAGTTCTGATAGATATTAATAATAAAACTTGGAGTCAGCTCTCAGAGGGTGAAAGCTGATGGATCACAGAAGCAGAGCAGCCAGCCACTAGAGTTCTTACCTCTACCAGTGTTGATACCAAAAGACTGATCCTGTTGGGGCAAGGCCTTCTCGATTGACTGCTGTCTTTATGAAAGCTCAGAATGACTGTACAGACTGAACCCTCTCCCTGAGTGTCCTCCTGTCTCCTCCCAATTTATATTTCCCCTCTCTGTCCAGTAATATCCCTCCTATCTCACCATGGACAGTGCTGGGATTAAAGACATGGCATCTCAATGCTGGGATAACATTTCTGTTAGCAGTTTCTCTTTTAGACAGATTCTCTCTCTCTCTTCTTCCCTCTCTCTCTCCTTTTTTTAATGGCTTTCCTCTCCCTTTGTATCTCTGTAGATATCTCCCTAACTCACTCACTTTTTCTCCTCTGTTTCTTTCTCTAGTATACCAGAGTGGCATTGAGCTAATAGATACATGTGTCTTTCTCCTAAGATCTGGGATTAAATCTGCATCCCACTGCTACCTGTTTATGGATGACCTTGCATACTTCATTTCCTGCCTGTATGGCTAACTAATGGCTTAGGTGTGTGACTAACTTGTGACTTAGTGTATGTTGTAACTAGTGGCTTTGTGTGGGTGGGCTATCTAACGGCTTATTTGTGTGGCTAACTAGTGACTTGGCACTTAACCAGGTGTGTAACTATCTAATGACACATCTCTATGTGGCACCTGCGCTGCTGTCAAAGCACGAGAAGCTGGGGATTATGTAGAGGTTAATAACACAGGAATCTTGCTGATATTAAGAAGGTTCTTTATTATTTTCCTTTTACTCTGGGGGCTAGCTTATATATCACAGCAACAGATGGAGGAGGGGGAACCAGAGCCTGTGGTTAGATATCTCGGGTTCCGAGAACAGGTTAGTGTGCATTTAGGGTTGCAGAAGCCAAAGGAACATTAGCATTTTGCATTAGAAAACATGTCTCCTGTTTTCTAGCTGTTACAGCTGCCTGCCCTCAGGGCAGCAGGAGGGGGAGTAAATTCTTAGCCTAGGTCTTAATTCTTACAATTCCCCCTTTTTTATTTTCTATGAGAGACACCTAGCTTAGGTATTGCAGTGTGTAGCACCCCTTACCCATCTTCATGGGCCACAGCAACCTCATGTTTTAGGCTAGGGGCTTCACTGCAAGTTGCCCATGATGGGGCTACCTCATTTCTGCAGCATCTGTAACCAGACCTCATGACTATTGGGAGAGCCATGGGCCAGACTGTGTTTCTTTTGTGAAAAGAACTGTCAGATCATGCATAGCACAACCACTACTGGCTCCAACTTGCTGAGAGACAATGTGGCACTCAAAATCTGTAACCAACCTCCAATCTGGGCCATGGCATTCCACCAGCCCTCTGCTGAAATAGGAGTAATTCAGGACTTATTGACCTCTACTCTCTGGTCAGCCAAAACACTGGTAAAATTTACAAAAGAAAAGGCCCCACCAGCATTGAGGCTGTTGACCCCTACAGAGACATTTTCATTCCAATCAAGGTGACACAAGAGGAATGACAGAGTGAAAGCAGGAGGCCTGCTACACCAACACAATACCCCAAATTGTTCCGGAAGTAAGGCAGTTTGCTGATTTAGGTTAAAGAGTCAAAACTGAATATGAGAATCCAAATCGAATATGAGCATTCAGGCAGGGCATTCTGCTCAGTTAGGGCTTCACTGATTCTGTCCACCAGCTGTTTAACAGTCTCTGCATTGGCTACGAACTGAGCGACAGCAATCCCTGCAAGGACAGCAACAGTAGCCTACACAGCAATGACAGGAATGATGGCAGGGCAATATCAAAGTCCCTTCTTGGCTGTAGAGGATAATTTTTTCTCCCCCATGTCAGTCTTCCATTACCATGGGGCTGAGGTCAGGAACTGGAACTACCAGGGCTCTGGTGTCCCTCAGTGGCCAGAAATTGCTCAGGAAGCAGGTTGTGGAAGAACTACTGAGAGATTTTCCCTCCCCCAAGGACCCATTAAAGGTGGAGCACAGTGTCTCCAAGGCAAGTGCCTTTTCATGTCATGACTTCCTGGGGAGACTCCAGTTTAGGGGCCCGGACCTAGGGGCCACATAGCAGCATTTTTCTGTTCCCACTGGAAGTTTATGGTATAGGACCTCTCGGAGTCCCCAGCAATGGCTCATGCTGGCATTGGGGTGAAAATCGGCAAGGGAGGCATTACTCAAACCTATGCATGAAACTGAGAATCACCCATTGGGCAATTGATAAAAACTAAGCACTCTCTGGTAGCCAAGAATCCCCTGTGTCAGGAAGGTCAAATTACTCAGTAATGAAGTTTCTATTGACACATTGGCAGCCAGTATTCCCAGGGAATGTTCTCTCCTGACTAACTGGAATCAGGATGTGGAGTTCCTTACTAAGGCCCAAACCACTTATTCCTCCATGGGCCCAGGATTCCACTACAGCAGGATTAGATTCCTGGTCAGGATCCATAGGACGAACATATTGTTCTGGTATCCAAATAGGTTTCTCTGTTCCTGAGGGATAAAAACAAACAGCCCCTTGGTCCCTAGCTAATAGTGGTGGTGGGCGGTTGCCATTGTCCTGTAATTATGTCTTTCCATCTAACCCATCCAAATGTTTGGAAGGGTTTGTTCAAATGTCTTTCCATGGCAGGCAAGTTATTTTTATCTACAGTCAAAAAATTTAAATTATAAAGTATAGTGGATGATTGAGAATTGGGGGAGGTCCTATATTCCCCCTTTTTTTATTTTATTAAAATATTGCTTAAGGGTGGCATGAGTGCTTTCCATGATGGCTTGTCTCATAGAGTTGTGTGGGATGCCAAATGCATGATTAATAAGATGTTCCTTGCAAAAGGCCAAGAAGCGATGACTAGCATATGTGGGGCCATTGTCTGTTTTTAAGATATCAGGGACACCCATATAAGCAAATGTTGGGAGCTGGCCTTGAGTCACATGCTCTTGCAGAATTACTTACACCTTAAAACTCTAATTGAACCTTATCTTGGTAAAACAGAAAACTGCTAAAAAAAAAAAAAAAAACAGTCTGTTCCATTCAACCCATGAACTGAGATGAACCAAGATGCCAGGAACTGAGATAAATAGACATTTATGGCCTGGGACAATACCATAGCCCCATAGTCATCACAGCTACCCCTGCCCATTTCCTCCCTTCTTTGCTTTTAAAACCCCTCTTTGTGCCTAATAAAGTTAGACCTTGACAAAGATGGCTTGGTCTCGTTCCTTCTTTCTCTCCCATTATTTTCAGGTTCTAGCCCACCTTGACTCACGAATAATTAGGCCCCACTGGTAGGGGAAGGAAAAGGCCTGTAAACAATGAGACATGACATCTTTAATCTTTTCTCCACAGGTTAGAGATGCAAAAAACCACCTTAAAATATGTATCCACAAAACTTGCATATATTTTAACTTTCTTGCTTAAGGCAGGTGAGTGACATCCATTTGCCAAATATTGTATGCATTCTCATGCAGCAGGCATTAAGGAGTAAGGAGAAGTGGAATCAGAATCTCCTTGTAAAATATCAAATAAGGGTCTAAGCTGTCCAGTGGTTAGGGCCAAACTAGATCAAACCCAATTTGTATCTACCAATAATTTTTGAAAATCATTAATGTTGGTCAGTTTATCCAGGCTAAATTATTCTTTTGAGGACTGATACCAGAATATAACAATTGGTGACCCAGGTATTGATAGAGAAATTCTTGCTGCACATTTTCTGGGGCTATTCTTAAGCCAGCTAGTTGAAGATTATGTTGTATTTCTCCAAAAGCCTCTTTCATTTCCTTAGAATCCGGGCTGGCTAAAAGAATATCATCCATAAAATGTAAAATATATAGGGATTGAAATTTCTCTGTAATGGAGGCAATGGTCAATGCTACATAAATTTGACAAATAGTGGGTCTATTGGCCATTCCTTGAAGCAACACCACCCATTGATATCTCTTATAAGGCTTTTTAAAATTAATAGAAGGTATGCCAAATGCAAACCACTCATTATCCTCAGGATGCAAGGCAATGCTAAAAATGTAATCTTTTAGGTCTATAAATAACAAATGATAAACTTGAGGATACCTACAGGGGATGGTAAGCCAGGTATGTTGCTCCCATAATTTGCATCTATTCATTAACAGCTCAGAAATCTTGTAGGAGTCTCCATTTTCCAGATTTTTTTCTTTATAACTAAGATTGGAGTATTCAATGGGGAAGTAGAAGGAACAATATGTCCTGCCTCTAATTGTTCCTTTAGAAGTTGATGTGCAGCCTGTAATTTATCAATAGATAGTGGCCATTGCTCCACCCATACTTGGTCATCAGTTTTTCAGATAATAGAAATGGGACCAGGCTGCATAGCAATAGCCCCTAGGGAAAATTTTCCAGCTCAGAGCGATCTCAGGCTCTTTTGATAATTAAATTTTTAGATACAACAGACTGAGGGTCACGTTGGGGGAATTTACCCAGTCCTCTTCCTTGTATATAACCTTGGTCAGCCAGCATAATTTTCACAGGCTCAGTAGTAAGAACTGTTCCCATGGCCAAAGCACATCTCTTCCCCAAAGATTAACAGATATATGACTTAACACAAAAGTTGAAAAAAGACCTGTATGTCTATCAGCTGACCATTTAGGAAACTGAGTACTACATTCTGGAGCCACAGCAGTTCCTTTTGAAATGTCCTGGTTGTCCACATCCAAAGCAATTCTTTTGTCTTGCTCCTCCATCCTTCCCACCTATTTGCATGACTGAAGCTATAACCTGGCCCATAATGTGATGGTGATCTATGTCCCAACATATGCATACATACTCATTAAGTCTTTTGGCCTTATGGGGACTTAAAGCCTCTTTACAAAACTTGTTTGCATTTTCAAATGTCAATTGTTTATCAATGGGCATGGCATTTCCAACATCACCAAATATGTGGCCTGGCAGCTGTAGGAAGTGGTCTGAAAAATCTGAATAGGGCTCAGACAGTCCCTGCCATACCTTAGATAGTTGACCTCCTGCAGCCTTATTGGGCAGGGCTTTCCAAGATAGTAGCAGCAACAGAATTTTGTGCATGTAGTGTTGGGTCAAAAAGAATTTGAGCTGCAAGTGTAGAATATTGTTTAGTGCCTGTGAGCATATCTAAATTCCTAGCAGGAAATCCAGTAGCAGCATTACTTTGTGTGGTTTCCTTGCAAAATTCTTGAAATTCGCCTCTCCAGAGCAAATAGTCACCCACACTCAGCACAGCTCTATAGAGCTGCATCCAATCACTTGGGGTACAATTTAATGCTGCAAAAGAATCAAAAATTGTCTGAGTAAAAGGAGCATGGGTCCCATAAACAGTGAAAGCCTCTTTAATCTGTTTTATATCCTTAAAATTTAATGGGCTGTTCTCCCTTACCATGGTATCCTCCATATTCAGTGTCTCAATCACTGGAAACACTTGTCTTTCCTATTCTAAGGCTTCTACCTTGGTTATTAAGTCTTTGGCCTCTTCCTCTAACACTTGAGGTACAGAGGACCTCAGAATCAGAATCACAAAAGGGGTTGTGCCTTGGTGGTTGGCATATGCGTTCACCAGCTTCAGTTTCTGATTCCAAAGTATCCCCTTCATCAGTTACAGAATGACTATCATCTCTTAGTTGGGACCCCCTCTTTTCCCCTGATAGATTGTTCAGATTCTAAATCTTGTCATTCCTCAAAAGTCCTAATCATCTCTGCCATTTTTTCTTTTAAATTTTTGCAATGAATTTTTTACCTGTCTTGTTTTAGTCCTATTGCCCTGTCTTTTCAATAGGGCCACTAATAGTCCAATGAGCATTTCCTTACAGTTACTGGCACTCATCCTTCAATACACCCTCATTCACTTACTTTTGCGGACCAGCCTTCGAGGGTGATCTCATAGATGATCCATTCTTTCCCAATATCGGTGGGACCTACAATTGTAGCACCTGTGCCAGGATGTGTTCCACAAATCGGGTGAAGGCCTAGAGATTGAAATAAAGACAAGACTGAGCGTCATTCATTCAATGGCAATGACGGAACCCCAAATGCCCAATGCAGTTTACTGAGGGGAAAGAATGGTCTTAAATACTGAATTACAGCACAGTGGAAAATTACAGGAAATTTAGGCTTAGCTCCTCCCTACGAGCTGTGTGTTGTCATGAGGTGTGCTGTCATGAGGTGTGCTATCAAAACAGGAGGAATACCAACACAACCTTGGGGCAAGGAGTTCTACCAACAGCTTCAGGCTTGCTTAAGTTCTCTCGGGGTTCCATGCAGAGTCCTACATCATAACTGTGTTAAACAGGAAGTGTGATAAACAAATTGTTAATGTCTTCTTCTTTGACAATATAGTCATATAATTCTTCTGCTTCCCACATTATTTCATTGCATATACATTATAATGTATTAATCAAGTTTCCTTAGAAGGAAACTGAATTGGAAGTTCACATAGATATTTCCTTGGCCCTTTAAAAAGCATATAGCACTGAGAAAAAAAATCAAAACGAATAGACATAAAGGGAGACACAAGCTAGCAGATCAACTATACTCATAAAAAAAAAATCAAAGAAATTTTATGATAGGGCCAGCCTCTCACAGCAATATCCTAGCCCCTGGTACCTACATCTGTCTTTGTTAGGATTTTATTGCTGTGAAGAGATACTACATACCATGGGAACTCTTAAACAGAAAGCATTTAATTGAGTTGTCTCACTTAATATTTCAAAGATTCAGTTAATCATCATTATGGGTGGGGCATGGCAGCCTGCAGGTGAATGTGGTACTGGGGGTTAGTGTCTTTAAAGTTTCACTCAGAGCCAACAGGATGTTCACCAACACACTGGCCAGCATCCTGTATATAAGAAACCTCAATGCCTGACTCCGCCCACATCCAGTAACATACTACTTCTAACTAGAAAAGCCTACACCCACAATGCCCCACCCCCTAATACTCTTTTAGTAGCACTCAAAGACTGGACTGAGAGTTGGAGGACTTTCCTTGCATCAGACTAAACCCTGTGAATGTCTGTGATAATTATTTGAATTGCTCTCTTCAAGGAACCCTGGCAGTGAAACCAGGAGCTATCCCAGATGCATGAACTGGCTGTTTGGAACCTACACCCTATGGTGAGACACCTTGTTCTGTCATGATACAGGATGGAGTGCTTACAGCCTTCCTCAGCTTGGTATGCTAGAATTTGTTGACTCCCAAAGAAGTTCTTATCACCTGTGAGGATTGGATGTGGCTTATGAAGGGGAAGATGTTGAGGAAGGAAGATGGGGAGAAGGTGAACTGTGGATGGTATTTAAAATGAAAACTAAATTTTTAAAATAACATTTAAAAAGGGGCAGTGTATTATTTGTATCATGTACCCAAAGTGACTGGTTTTGTTCTCATTTCCCTATAAGTATAAGGATGGAAAAATTTAGCTTAACTCTCCCTAGACACTGCCCACTAGCAGTGAGTAGGCAAACGGTCACATTCTAGACTGTTTATGACAGAGCTTTTTATGACAGCACCTGTGAGTGATTAAACACAGGAAATGAGCCTTGTCACACCACCCAGAAGCCCTACAAAAAGCAGACTTCTTGGGCAAAGAGCAGGCTGGGATAGTTTAAATTGATTGGTTCGCACTGGATGCTATGAGATGATTGGTTTATGATGCATGGGTTTTGTTGTAACCCTATAAAAGCTGTCTAAACCCTGTACGAGGGTTCCCAGTCCTCTACCCCAAGTGGAGTATGGCTGTGGAACCCAGTGCACTGGAATATAAAAGACCTCATGCTTTTGCATCAAGACCACTTCTCTTGAGTGATTTGAGGGTGGGGCAAGCACCTTCCTGAGTCAGGCAAGAGGGTCCATGCCCTCTGCGGGTCTTTCATAAGCAACAAGAAATGTTTGCACCAAATTTTGTATATAGAGTGTAGCGCCCGCACTATAATCTGTTCCACGAATCGGGCAAAGGCCTAGAGATTGAAATAAAGACAAGACACCGGGTCATTCGTTCAAGGGAATGCCATATGCCGAATGTCGTTTATTGAGGGGCAATAACGGGCTTAAATACAGACTTATAGCACAGCGGAAAATTACAGGAATTTTTTGGCTAGCTCCTCCCTGTGTTGTAACAAGGTATGGTTGTCACAGGGTGTGTGTCACGAGGTGTGTGTCACGAGGTGTGGTTGTCATGAGGTGTGGGTCACAGGTAGAGTACGAACAAAAGCCTTGGGGCAAGAAGTCCCGCCAACAGCTTCAGGCTAGCTCAAGGTGCCTTGGGGTCCCACAGGTCCCCTTTACTTTAATAAACTAACACCTGTCTTAGGTGACAGAAGATGTCAGCATAATTCCATACCCGTCATTGGAGAGGTCACCCAGGCCTGTAACCTTTCTGTCTTAGGTTGGATATTTGCCCCCTCTGCTATACCCATCACTGTTGAATAGTTTGTCAGACATGTGGAGAAAGGCATTTTCTCTTGAGCCAAAGACAGTATCTGTCTTATTATAAAGTTGGCCTGGGCCTTTTTAAAGCTGTGGCAAAGTAGCACCAAGTGCAAGGGCTACAAACCACAATGTTCTGTCCACAAGTTGACGTCCTTGTAAAAGGCCTTCTGCATTGGCAAGTGGCACCCAGGTCTCATAGATGTTAATGATCTGCATGGCTAAAGTATGTGTACCAAATTCAAGATTACCTAATTATCAGAGAACATAGTCTGTGGAGAAACAGTTCAAAGGCTTCTGTTTATCAATGCTCTCTCTCCTAAGAAGTAAAACTGTGGAACAAAAGATCATAAGACACATGATTTTTCATCAAAAGGTGAGTTTGCCATTGTTAACTTCCTTCAGGAAGGTGAGAATCCATTTGTTAGAGTAGATTTAGGGATTCTTGGATTGCAGTCCATCTCTTTTGAGGCAGCCACCCAACATTAAATGTGTGATATCTTATAAAAACCCTGCAAACACAATGCCATTTCAGCATGTGAACATTTTACTACTCAACTCTGTGATTAATAAGTAACTAACAATCTCAGCTTCCGTGGAAAGGCTATCATAAATGCCCTTCCTGGAGAGTGAGATCAACAACTAACTTCTCCATGAAGCCTTCAACTAATGCCTGTTGAAAATAAGAGCAAACACCCATACATAAACACTGAGTCGAACAAGAACCCAGAAGCAGATGAAGAGGAAAAGACCATGCGGCAGAAACACATAGAGACAGCTTACCTGAACTAGGAGGAGCTAAGGGCCACTAGACTGATAGCTGGGAACCAGCAGGGGACTGACTCGGGCCCCCGTGAATATAGGTCTCAGCCAGAAGATCTGAGCAGTCTAAGAGACCTCAGACAGTGGAGCCAGGATGTATCCCTGGTACACAAAAGGACTTTGCAAACATATCCCCCATGGAGGGATAATTGCCTTATTCTTGAGATAGGAGAGAAGCCCTAGTCCCTACTTCACAGGACCTATTTCACAGGTCAGATCTACATGACCCCAACTGGATGGCATTCCCCTACATATGGAATTGGGGTGGGGGGTGGGAGGGGAGGGTGTTTAGAGTGCATGGGAGAGGGCAGAGAGGGTAAAAGGGAGGGAAGGAGGAAGGGAGGGCTAGAGGGGAGGGAGGGAGGGAGGGAGAGGGAACTGGGATCGACATGTAAAATAATAAATTAAAAAAAAAAAAAAAAAAAAAAAAACGCTTTGACTCCAAAATTTAAGTTGAAGAACAAGTTACTGGGGAAAAGTATTTCTATTTTTGTTTCCACAGAAAATGAAAAGATGTGGATTCCTTCCAGACTAATGTGGTTTGATCACACCAGACCGCCTGAAACAGAGTACAAGCTGATCCTACATTCAAAACAGCTGGACAAAACAGCCCTACAGACTACAGCTGGGATATCTGAATCTTCGAATCCCCCAAGACAGTGCCCCTTACCAGCAGGAAGTTGTTTGGAAAGAACCGCGCCCAAATTCCCAAATATTGTGTATAAATGTTTGTTTTCATTTAATTGGACTTTGTTATATAAAATTAAATAAAAGAAATAAATTAAAAAAAAGAATTACATCATCAAATATGTAAATCGTTGAAATTTTTTGTAACGTCAATTCCTGGGCAGATGTGCTAGACATGAAAAAGTGTGCTGTCATCATGGACTTTTAAAATTACATAAGTTAATAATTAGAGAATTATACTGTCTTGCTTAATGAACTTTGATGGCCTGACATCATCACCAGCGCCTGAATCTCTGTTGTGGTGCAGCAGGACCTCCGATGATGGGCCCATATGTTATGTAGCAGTAGTAGCTAAATTGTTGTTATCAGGTCAAAGATGGCTGAAGCATGGGCAAAACCTGCAGAGCTGATAGAGTGCAGTTCTTCTGTGTTCTGGGTCGACATCCTTTTTGAGAGTTCTCTTTGAAGGAGCCAAATTCCTTGTGTCACTCTTTGTTCTCATCATACATCACAACCAATGTGAAGATGTGGAAGAAGAGCAAAGAGTCAAACACCCAGACCTCCATGCCTGCCTTGGTGAAGTCCTTATAATTCTCAAAGGGCACCATGGAATCTTCTGGACTCAATCATCTAGCATCCCTCATACTCTGGGTGATGCATAGATCATTCAGAAACTGCTGTGTCAATGTTTCCTTGGATTATAAAAATCTCTATGATAGCACATGTTTACAGGCATGTGTTTGATCACAAAAAACATGTAATTAAACTACACAAGAAAATATCTTTCAATTAAAATTTTAAATTAGGAGCTGTAGAGGTAGATCAGACTCGAAGAGTATTTACTGCTATTATCATATACCTGTGTTCACTTCCCAGTATCCATGCCTAGTGGCTTATAAACTCCAGCTGCATGTAATCCAGTGCTCTTTTATGGCTTCTGCAAGCAGTTGCATGCATTGTATATAAAATTCACATAATGAAAGCAAATAATATTTGTATTAAAAATTTAGTAAATAATGAACTTAACAAAGTATCAAGATACAATCAGGCTAGGTTTGAAGGGGTAATGGAGATAAATTCATTTTCAGAGCCCAGTCTAGAGGACCTGAGTTAAATGTCTGAGATTCATGGTGGACAGAACAGGCCCCAAATGTTGTCCTCTGGTCTTCAAATACACACAAAAACAAACATACACACAAACACAGCCACAGCCTGTGGGGTGTGAATACACTCAAGAAGCTGAAAAAAACTTGAGTGTTGCTTATTAAAGTTTAATAACGCTGTGCACCACAAACACTCCTTGTTTTAGAAAAGAATCACCAGTCAGAAAAAAGCCCATCCCAACATTGTTGTACATGAAAGACATTATGCAAACAAGTTTTCCCCTGGGGAAAAATTGCAAAAGAATTCCCTTAGGACAAGGCTTGAAGTGTAGGAAGACAATTAGGTCACATGGGGTATTTTATTTATCATTTTGAGGGATAAATGAAAACATATTTGCTGCAGGGGTCTTTTGTTTACTTTTCCAGACTTGGGTTAACTGTGAATCCCAGGTTGCCCTGGAGATCATTTTGTAGACCCAACTAGCTTCAAATAGAAAGATTTCCCTCTGCCTCCTGGTTGCTGGAATTAAAAGTCCTGTGTCACTCCACATACAGCTAGTGTCATTTGTAACTTTTTATGATTTCAATGTTTTGCAATTAACAAGGGAAATAATAGCACACAGAAATGTATGTGCTACCTAATAATAATTGAATTATTGGGTTCTACCTCCCAGGGGTTTGTGGATAACTTGACCCTGTTCTTGTTTCCAAACACTCCTCTTCCTGCCCTGATGGTTTCTCCTCAGCACCTGACTGTCATCCCACACAAGTCCTCTCCAGGGCCTATGTCTTCTTCTTAGGGAACTTTTTCACATCACATGCCACTCTAATGCTCAGGTTCTTTCTATGAACTGGAGTCAATGTTCTCTGCTTGCCACAGGTACCTTCCCTTCCCTACTGGATGTCATTCAGAGATGATCACTCTACACTGACATCTCAAAGGTTCTCAATGTTTGGATGGCTAAGTGACTGCTAAAGTGCATACATGCAGTGGCCACGAAGACATGGTCCAATGGAACCCCCATAACTCCAGTTTCAATGGCCCCAATTGCAGAACCTGGTTCTAAACTACTCACTTCCCATTTATAAGCAAGCACCTTCTGCCAGTTTTCTGACTTTTTATTTCTGCACCCAATTGATTAACAATTATCCCTTCCATCACTCTCCTTCCCAATAAACTCCTGGAGGTTGGTTGAGTTTTTTGGATCCAGTTTCTTTCATTAAAACTTCAGCAAAGTATGACAAGAACAATTAAAAATAATAAAAATCTGAAGAATAACTGTAAGTAGTGACTCTTTTGGGCTAGCATGATAGTTTAGTTTAAGAGGACCCCTTCCTATTCCAGAGGACTGGATTTCTATTTCTAGGCCCTAACCCTGGTGTCTCTAAACCATCTGTAAATGCATCTCTTAGAGTAGATGATTTCTCCTGATCTCCATGTGTACTTGCATATGTATGTACATATGTATACATAATTTAAAATATTACACACACAAACACACACACATATGCTTTCTCTTTGTAGCCCTTGCTGTTCTTAAACTCAGAGATCCAACCATCTCTGTATCAGGAGTGCTTCATTTAAAGGCTTGAACCACTACTTCTTGGATAAATTTTTGTTTTGTGTTGCTATTGTTTTTCGACACAGGGTTGCCTTGTAGCTTTGTAACCTGTCCAAACATTTTGTATGTAGACCAGGCTGTCCTCAAACTAACAAAGACCCAATGGCCTCTGTCCCCCAAGTGCTGGGATTGAAGCCAATGCCTGGCTGCTAAATTCTTTTTTAAGTTAACTTATTTTCCTGTTGATTAAAAAGAAATCCACAAATTAAGTAACTTCAGTAAAGTTTCAGAGTGTATTGGTTAAGCAGCTTTGTCTAGACTGTAGGTCACTGCCACACTCCTCTGTGATGTTTTGTTTAAAAATGTGGCCATCCATGGATTCTGATAGCTCAAGCTCAAACTGCCTATAACTACAGAACTCAGATGGCTAATAAGGGAACACAGCCATAGTTTGAGGCAAGTCTAAGCAAAACAGAAAGACTCTTAAAACAAAAACTTAAAAAACATGATGAGATTGAGAAACTAAGTGAAACACACTTGAACCCCCAGCACTTAGAAGGTAGAGGCAGGATTATCAGGACTGCATGTTCCTCTTTTATCTGAAAGAGAGAGCAAGATGAGTGTTCACTATAAGAAATCTTGTTTATGGAAGGAAAACATATACAGACAGGCACAAACATTACAAAAAAAAAAAAAAAAAAAAAAAAAAACCCAAAAAAAAAAAAAAAAAAAACAGAACAAATCATAACCTTATCATTTTCATACCGTTAGTTTAGCAAGCTGTAACTTACATACTTTGAAAACATAAAAATATTTCAAATTGGAGAGTATTTTCTGACTGAAAAAATAAAGCTGCAACACCATCTTTAAACAACAACAAAAGCAAAAGCATATGTACGAACCATACACACTCAAATATACAGACATCCTCTAAAACATTGAATAAAAAAATGAAACCCTAACCCTGACATGTATATGACAAGTGTCATACAAGTTCAGTTTACAACTGGGTAGTGGGTACCTCTAATCATGATCCGGCAATCCCAGCTACGACAGAGACTGAGACATTTAAGTAGGCTACTTTATACCCAGGAGTTCCAGGCCAGCCATTGCATCAACACAAGTAGTAAAAGAAAATTTAAAATTCAGGTCAGCAGTTTGGATATCAGTCAGGAAAAGAGTTGAATCCCCACATCCTCCCTCTACTAACAATTGACTTTTGACAAAGACAGATATAATGGAGAAATATGTTGAACCACTTTACAGCTGAACCACAATTATGTAAATTCAGTGATGTCTACTCAGTTATCTTGGGTACCAGTAGGGTGGATATCTCATGACAATGTCCTCTTGCTTCAATATTAAGATAAACCTAAATGTTGGTCCTGCATGGAAGAACATTGCAGATTCCGTGGAAAGAGCGGATGACCAAGGTGTGGTACAAACATGCCAGGCAGCCAGAACTTGAGTGAGAAGTTCTATTAGAAAGGGGAAAGACATGGAATCAGAAAGAAAAAGAGGTAAAAAGAAACAGGCACACAGAGAGGTGACAGGAGAGAATAGGGAGACAGGAGCAGAAAAAGAAGAGAGGGGAGAGAGTAGAAATAGCAGCAAGAGAACAAAGAGCCTGAAAGAGAGAAGAGGGAGGTAGTGTAAGTGGGCGAGGTCTGTGTTTTAAATGGGACATTTGCTCGTGTGTGCACACTAGTATTCATGTAACTCTTCAGTGCATTCTCCCATGTAACAGAGTCAGGCTACTATTATGCCTGAGTCTTACAGGTTGATTAGAGGCTAACCCGTTGTTGCATCTAGAAAACAAACCTAGCCATTGATTTTTCCAATAAGTAATGACCCCAAGTCAAACACCAGAGTGGCTGCAAAATAGGTATGAACTTAATTCCTAAACTGCCAGCAGCAACTGCTGTGTCAGGAGCTCATTCTTTCTGGGTCTCCTTGTGATAACAGTGAGAGAGATGCAAGCTGAAACCAATCATCTGACTCAGCAGCTCATTCCTACAGCTCTGGAGGACACAGACAAAGAGATTCAGAGCAGAGTCTGGGAGTATATTCCAGAGAGTAATGGTGGAAAGGAATTGGAGGCAGGTAGGCACCTCCAAAGGTGTAAGCTTTTTAGAGGAGAGATTGAGTGACTAATTGAAAGAAGTGAGAAAATTAATCTGAAAGTACAACACAAGGGAAACGCTCTCTCATATCTGGAGGGCTGGACTATTTCACTGGGGTGAAATGTAGGTCAAAGAATCCAGGAAGCAACAAGAATTCTGTATTGGTTCTGCCATGTGGGCAGGAGCATAAGAGCAAAGCCTCCCTGTGCACTTAAAAGTCCTGGTGAGTGGAAAGAAAACTGAAACCCAGAGTTGTGATGCAATGCTAAATAATACTGAAATAATAAATCCATAATAATCAGAGCATAACTGTCCTGGGTTGCCCTGGAGAATAGAAAACAAGGGATCAGGTGGTGGATCTAAAAGTGGATGCCTTTGCATCTGCTCCACATCCTGGTTGAGCCTCTAATGGCAGCTTTTTTAAGGGCAGAGTCTGAACTGAGGTGAGTTCAGATGAGGGTTTGAATTAGGTACACTGAGGTTGGGGAACGGAATGGTGCTACCTGCAACTCACTGTTATGGCTGAAACTTCACTCAACCCTCCTTATCTACCTACTCAAGGAACAGATGCCTAAGGTCCCAGACTTGCAGCTAAGAGAAAACTTCTCAACACACATCTCCTGCTGAGTACACCAACACCTGAAAACTCCACCCCACATTGTCCCTTGCCAGAAAAAAGAAGCCTGACACAGACCAATGCCCCCACACTCAGGGTCTCAGGGCAATTAAGGTGGAAGCCCTGTGGGCTTCTATGTGTATACGAAT
Source organism: Phodopus roborovskii (assembly GCF_943737965.1). Taxonomy (NCBI): domain Eukaryota; kingdom Metazoa; phylum Chordata; class Mammalia; order Rodentia; family Cricetidae; genus Phodopus; species Phodopus roborovskii. The sequence continues at coordinate 89,859 of NW_026126751.1, read as the reverse complement.
GGTGGGATTATTTGGTTGCCCTGTTATAAATCCCACTCTCAAGCAGCTGTGTATCTTCTGCTTGCCTGGTCCTGTCACTTAGGCTATAAGAACCAATCAGAACCTCCAGTGGACCAGCCATTTAGAGGGGAGGGTGTTCTTGTGAATCCAGGCTTTCTGCTCAGATCATCTCATGAAGTTATATCTTATGTAGTGCCTTTCGTTCTGTGTATATGAACAGAAGGTAGAGAACCCTGGGGTGGACCACTCTCCTTCACAATCTATCTGTAACTCCCTCAATCCCCCTCCACCTATTTCTCACTCCCTTTCCATCTTTCTGTCTCTAACTTCTCTCTCCCATGTTGCAGATCAAATCAGAATGGCAGGGACTGCATCTTTCTAAGCTGGAACATCTCCATAGTTATTTATTATAATCTGTGTAAGTTGTTCCTCAATAATATCTCATTTATCATTTTTCTTGGGTCTAGTGAACTTACTAATGGACCATCTCCACATAAATCAATTTTATTTATTATGATTAAAGTCAAGTATGATGTTGAACATGTTCACAAAATTGTTTACATCATATGGGATTCCTCTTCCATGAATTCTTCCCTATTACCTGTTATCAAGATGATAAAACAGGATTTAAAATACGTACAGGTTTAGAAATGTGGATGAACAAATTTATGGCAAGTTCATTGCCATGACCTATGTCAGTTTTCTGAGAACATACTGTAGTTCCTTCTACAGGAATACTCAAGTGTATAATCCTCTTGTGAGAAACAATGAACAATCACAAACTCACACACTGAAATCATATAATTAAAATTAAATCAAATTTCTAAACAGATTTCCATATTTGAATATTTTCTCTAATGAGTACTCAATCCTGTAACCATTGTGTTGAGGGTTTTAAAGTCTTCAAAGTTTTCCTGCAACATGAATTGCTTCATGTAAAAGAAAGTAAGCATGAAGGATTGGGCTGAGAAATAACAATCCATCTGAATGAGGTTTTCAAGTAAATAAAGACACGGGTTACCATGAAACATGTTTCCCTTACCAGTAAATTTCCAGGACTTTTTCCACATGAGTTTGCAAGTGAGAACAAAACAGAGACATTGTAGTGATTGAACTGATTGTTCACACTTGTCAGATATTTTTCTCTCCAGCAAACTATGTAACTCAATGTGTGTGGAATGAAGATCATACCACATCCTTTCTAGGAAGATTACTTTCCATAAGGGTTTTCCTAGGCTCACAAAGATTATTGGGATAAGCAAAGTGCACAACATTACCACAATGGTTACATTATAGGGATTCTATGCACTATGATTTTTTTGTGTGTGTGATTAAAATGACTAATGATACACCGAGAGGCTTTACCACATGGGATACCTTCAGTATCTTTCAAGTATACATTCTTTTATGACTTAAGAGAGTGCTCGGATTTGCAAAGGCTTTATCACATTCATGGCATCCATAAGGTTTCTCTCCAGTATGTGTTCTTATATTATGACTTTTAAGCATATCATATGTTGTGAAAGCTTTACTACATTGACTACATTCTTAGGGTATCTCTCCAGTATGTGTTCGTTTAATACATACCAGATGGCTGTGTTGTGAAAAAGCTTTACCACATTGATTACATCCATAAGGTTTCTCTCCAGTATGTGTTCTATGATGAGACTGGATATTACTGGCACATGAAAATGCTCTACAACATTGATTACATATATAGGGTTTCTCTCCAGTAAGTGTTCTTATATGCCTTTTAAGATGACCATTACTTGCAAATGCTTTACACATTGATTACATCCATAGGGTTTCTCTCCAGTATGTGTTTTATGATGAGAGTGGAGAATGCCATCATGTGAAAATGCCTTACCACATTGATTACATACATAGGGTTTTTCTCCAGTATGTGTTCTTATATGTCTTTTAAGATGACCATTACTTGCAAATGATTTACCACATTGACTACATACATAGGGTTTCCCTCCATTATGTGTTCTATGATGAGATTGTAGTGTACTGCTTTGTGAAAATGCCCTACCATATTGGTTACATACATAGGGTTTCTCTCCACTATGTGTTCTTTTATAACATACCCCATGACTGTATTGTGAAAAACATTTACCACATTGATTATAGTATTGTGTTATCCCTCCAGTATGTGTTCTAATATGTCTTTTAAGCATAGTATGTCTTGCAAACATTTTACCACATTGACTACATACATAGGTGTTTTTTTTTTACCATGTGTGCTCTTTCAATGAGAAGGAAATGGTGACATGCAAAGACTTCACCATACTGGAGACTTCCATATGGTTTCTCTCCAGTATGAATTTTTTCAAGCCATTGAAGATGCCTGTAACCCACAAAGTTTTTCACACATTCATTGTGTATATTCACAGGATTTACTCCTTTAAGGCTTCTTTCATTCCTGCAAAGATAATTAGCATATGTAAAACTTTACCACATACATGATACTAAAGAAAGTTAGTACATGTATAAAATAAAGTTATAATGTGGCCTAATTTCAAACAAGAATCAGATCTTGAGTTTTACATTCATAATGCTTCTCTCATGTGGTATTGTTTTGTTTTCATTGAAGATACCTGTGATTCAGAGTAAGAGCCTTTATTTCATGGCCCTCAATTATGACATCTATTTATATAAAATCTCCCACATAATTGAAAAAACTGAAAGAACTCAGAGCTTTGCCATATTTATTCCATTTGTCACTTTTTCCTTCATATAAATCATACTACATTGGCTAAATGTACCAGTACAAATGGAAGCATTCACACATTCCAACGGTCATATGGATTTACTACAGTGTAAGTTGATGGTATCTTTCAGATGACTTAGGAATACTGATAAATTTGAAAATTGTTTCACACTCAACAAATATCCTCAAAGTAGGGACTACTAAATACCTTTCATTTCTTCTCACTGTCATAAGACAGAGAGGTACATTGCTTCTTTCCACATTCTAAATTCACATGGTTACATTTTCTAATACAGAATATCTCTGTGTAAACCCGGCTATTGTAGAACTCACTCTGTAGACCGGGGTGATAACAAACTTAAGGGATCCACCTTGCTCTTGATCACGAATGCTGGAATTAAAGGTATGGGCCACAACTACCCGACTCTACATATAATATGCTTATGAAACTAAGAAAACAAATAAAAGGCTTCCACATAGCATTCCCCCTTTGACTTTCTTTAAGTCAACTTTAAGGTTTCTCCATAACAACCTTCTTGACAGTCATAAAATGACCATTTCAATATCCATAGCAAAGTCACAAATATATAAGTAATGCCTTCTTAACTATAGTCTTTTTTCTTAGAAGGTCTTGGACATATACTTATCACCTATGCAACATGTATACTGTTTAAAATATCTGAATAGTATGAAAATAAAGACTGGCATTTCTACAGAATAGATATCTGGGTGCTATAATTCAAAGGGTAATATCTGTTAAGACATTGTTTCCTTCTCATTTTTCACCAATGCCTTGCAAACACAAGAAGAGCTACCTTTCACTGAGGTACATGGTTTGTGAGAAAATGACAATCATCACTGTACTTTAAGCTACACATATTTTTACTGTTGTTCTTCTTAATCTTTTTAATTTTTTAAGTGTGACTCTTCAATAAAATTTCCAGGATACATTAAAATATCTTCAGAGTCAAATTTGCATAAATTTGCACAGGAAAATTTACATTCTCTGTCTTCTATAAGTTTGACAATGATCCTCTGTATTATTGTTATCACAAATGTAGCCTGAAATAACAGAAAATATATGATATATTCTTGCAAATTGTACAAAATTTAAGTAATAACTTCAATGATCCTTAGTACCATGCCTCACTCACCCAATTTTCCTTTTTCTTAATCAAAATTACAGACCAGTATCAACAATCAAGAAATATTTGGTCCCTTATTTTAAAACATGAAGGAACATTCAGTCTTACCTGTAGCAGTGAGGTTCCTGTAGGTGACCAGCATCACATTTGTGTAGAAACACTTCTGAGAAGGATTTAGCAAAGCCCAGTCTTCCTCATTGAAGTGGATGTGCATATCGTCATAGGTCATTGCATGCTAAAATAACACATACATGTGTGACAAAGAAGTATAATACTCACATTGTAAATGTAAACTTCTTTGACACTATAGTCATATAATCCTTGGTGCTTCCCTCTCTTATTTTATACATGTACATTATAATGCATTAACCTAGGCACATTAGAAGTAAACTGAATAAGAGGACCACATGCACCATTTCTTTGGCCATTGAAGTAGCATATACCATGAGAAAGAAATCCCAATAAACAGACATAAAGGGAGAGGCAAGCTACCAGAACAACACTACTGAGAAGACATCAGAAATAAATTGTAAGATAGGGAGACCCTATCATAGAAATAACCCAGGTCCTAGAACCAACTTCTGTCTTTGTTAGGTTTTCATTGCTGTGTAAATACACAGCAGGGTCAAGGCAACACTTTCAAGGAAAATATTTAATTGAAGTGTCACACTTAAAATTTCAGAGGTTCTGTTATGACCGGGGACATGTCAGCATGGAGGCTGCTGCAGTCCTCGAGGTTAGAGTCCTTACAGTATGACTCAGAGGCAACAGGGCATTGTCTGACACACTGTGCATCATTCTGAGAATAGGAAACATCAATGCCTGACCCTACAGTGATGTGCTTCCTCTAACAGGGTAAAGCCCTTTCCAACAAAGCCACACCACATCTACTATAACTAGTGGGAAGTATGGACTGACAGCTGGGGCACCTTCAAGGCAATAAACTGGGCCCTTTGAATGTGGATGACACTTAGGTGACTTGATCTGTTAGAGGGCCCCTGGCAGTAAAACCAGGACCCATCTCAGTTGCTTGAACAGTGTTTTTGGAGCCCACGCCCTACTGTGGGATATCTTTCTCAGTCAAGATAAAAGATAGAGAGGCTTGGTCCTTCCTAAGCTTTGCATGCCAGACTTTGTTGACTCCTGAATGAGGGCCTTACCCTCTCTGACTACTAAAAGTTGAAGGGAAGGGAGAGTGGTTGGGGAAGAAGACTGGGAAGGAGGAATTGGTATGTAAAATGAAAACAAATTTTAAAAAAAAATTAAAATAGAAACAAATTTTATTAGAATCATCCACAAAAAGAGGCTGGTTATGCTCTCATTGTTGTTTTGTAAGGATGGAAAAACTTAGCCTAATATTTCCTAGACTCTGCCCCCTAGCAGTGAGAAGGCAAAAGGTCATTCTTGACTGTTTACAACAAGGTGGTTTACCAACAGCATATGTGAGTGAATGAGAACAGGAAATGAACCTCGTCACACTACCCAGAAGCCCTAGTGAAAGCAGATTTCCTGGGCTAACTGCAGGCTTGGATAGTTCAAATTGATTGCTCTGCACTGGATGCTATGAGATGATTGGTTTGTGATGTGCGGGCTTTGTTGTAACCCTATAAAAGCTATATGAACCCTGTACCCCTTGTTCCCAGTCCTCTAACCCACATGGAGTATGGCTGTGGACCCCAATGCACTGGAATATAAAAAGAACTCATGCTTTTTCATCAAGACCGCTTCTCATGAGTAATTTGGGGGGACCACCTTTCCTGAGTCGGGGCGTGAGGGTCCACTCCCTCAGCGGGTCTTTCAGTTTCAGTATCAAGGATTTTGAAAACAAATTCTTTCCCAGTTTTTATGTATTCAGAATGTGTGTGAAAGATGTTTCCCATGTGTAATTATTAGAGATTGTCATATACCCTGCATCTGGAGGTGACGTTGTATTGAGCCTAGAATTTTGGGTTTTGGGATCTGACTCAGGTCATCCCCAAATAGAATATATGCTGAGGAAAACAGTAAATGTGATTTCCAGATTGAAAACAACAAGAATAAAACAGAGTACATAAACAAAAATTAAACAATAATCATTGAGAACATGATGCATTAGTATGCATATTCTGTACAAGATAAATTTGCAACATGACTCAAATACAGTGCAAACTAAAGTTCTAACACCCTATAAAATGATATCTGATTACAAAGATTCATGCAAATGGGAACCAGTTAGAATCCCAATAGAATTATGAAAAACATAGTACATATGTTGATACAGCATGGCTTCTAAACATATAACAACCATGCAGTGATCGAGAGGTGTACAATATTAGGGAAAGAACAAAGGGGAGGAAGAGAAAAAAAATAAGGGGTTATTATCATCAACATTTTGTCAAAATAAATAAATAAATAAATACAAGAGAAAGTCATCCAGGTAACCTGAGATCTTGTGTAATGTTATCCAGCTACCGATGACTCTATGTGTTCAGAACTTATATACACAGACTCTAACAAAATTAATGCAAAAGGTCGCCTGAACAGTTTTGCTTCTGACCCTGCAGTGACTGATATTTATTTCAAAGAGAGACACCCCATAGTCTAGATTTCTCTATGCAAATGGGGGTAATATTCTGCCATCGTTCAGAGAATTATATTTTAATTTAATGAACAATGTTACAAATTAATGAGTTCTGTTTATTAAACATATCCCTATAAATAATTGGTATCCAGAAATAAAGTTTTTAAGAAGCTTTGTCCCAAAAAACCCACTGAGGGCATACAATCAGGTAGTTTAAAAAGGGGTAATCAAGAGGACATAAGGACATTGCCACAGACTTAAGAAATAAATAAAGAAATATGTCTGTATAGACAAATTGCATTCATTTCTGGCTAATGATCAAAGAGGAAAGAACATACAACAGATGGTTATTTTTGTTGTCATTTTTTTTTTTTTTGATACAGAGTTTATCTGTGCAATAAATAGCCTTAGTATTTTTTAGGAATATCTCTGTAGACCCTGCTGGCCTTGGTCTCATACAGATCTACTTTCCTGTGTCTCCTGTGTGAGTACTGGGATTACAGACATGAAAATCCACAATCTCGCTCCTAAAACATTCTGCAATCCACATATGTTGCCTTCTTTAAATTCTTTCAATGTCTGACCCCAGCTTATACTTTGAGGAATTTAAATAGTGACAGGATACTGCAAGTTGGGCCACTAAGGCAATATAAGCTTTCAACAGAAAAGATAGCACCATAACTATTTCATAGTACAGGAGTAAGTTTGAACAGCAGATCTGGAGGGAGAAGTGTCAGAAAATAAGAAAAGTAGGGAAGGCAGAACAAAGAAAACATTAAAGCTGGGACAGAGAGTAATTGCTTAAGCCATGTCTTATTCTAAGTAAGCTTCTCATGAGGAATAGCTTCTTGTATACTACGTCTATTGGGAAATGGAAGGAAACGATAGACTTCTAAGAAGTCAGCAGGAATTACCACCATTTGATGAGAAAACCTCAGGAGAAGGCTAGTCAAGCAGTGGAATACAGGGAGAAAACAGGCAATCCCATTAACATTACTGACTAAGGCCACAGTGTCCATGGGCCTAATAACATAGCTCCATGTGGTTTCAATTAGAGCACACCAGGGATTATTCAAACCTTTTTTTCTCAGACTGTACATCCAAAACCACAAAAAAATATCAGTCCTGTTACATAGTCCACAATAGTTCACCCAGACCTGCTTTGGCTGAATACTTTAACTATAGCAATTTGTATTCATGATAAGGTCTCTCCTCTATCCAGATTCTTGATAGCCCTCATCTGTGGATTCCAAGAACCTGCCCACCGGGAAAATGATGGATTATCTATGAATGATTAACTGATTCCACATTGCTCACCTCAACTACTGTTGAAGGATGAAATCTCAGCTTACATCCTTCCTCTCCCTTTCTGCACTGTGACTCCACCAGTATCCAAGTGGGTCATGAACTCAATCCTTGCACAAATCCCTCTTCATATATAAGTCCCCCAATAATCAGAGATCTTGGGAGTTCATTCATTTTCTGGTCTATTTTCCTTCTCACTGACCAGTCAAGGGCCAGGCAGGTAGAAAGTGTATGTTTTTCTTCCCAGCACTATATGTGAGAAGCATGATTGGGAGTTCAAAACAATTCTCAATTATACAGCATAAGACAACCCAAAGTTACAAAAGACTTTGCTCTACTTAGAAATCAATAATAAACATCACTTGAGAAAAGGAATGGAATAAGTAAAATCTAAGAAACATAGGAGAGCAGCAACACAGAGATACAAGCAGAAATGTGTTTAAAGAACACATTTAAATAGATGCCAATAGCTGGGTGGTGGTGGCACATGCATTTAACGCTAGTGCTCAGGAGGCAGATAGAAACTATCTCTGTGAGTTCAAGACAAGCCTGGTATACAAGATATAGTTGTGGGATAAGCGGCAAAGTCACAAAAAAAAAATGGGTTCTCAAAAAAAAATAAATAAAATTTAAAAAGAAAAAAGCTAGAAAAACAGATACCATCCTTGGCTAGAGGCCTCAGTTGAAGAATGCCAGGCCCCGGATAGATCCACGTATCAATGCCAACATCCTGAGTCCATGGTGCTGGATGCTTGTCCCCCATCGCTGGGCCTCTGCTAGAGAGGATTCAGAAGGAGAGTGCCAGGCCCTGGCTAGATCTGCCTATCCATGCAGGAACCACTTGAAACAATTTGTACCAGGATCTATAACCCCCATTGCCAGGATTCTGCTAGAGGTGAGTCCCAGAAAATTTTGCGTGAAATTCCCCCTACAACCTGGACTGGCTCCAGATCTTGCTCTGCCTGTGGCATGTCCACAGCTCAAAAACCCATAGGAAATAGATAATCTAACTTCAACAGAATCGAAGGGAAAAGTAGGGGAAATATATACACAAAACCACTGCCAACATCAAATCATAAACAAAAACCATTAACCAACAATGTCCCTTACTTTACCTCAATGTTAATGGTATTTTCTCACTAATAAATAGAGAAAGGCTAACAGAATTAATATGGAAACAGAATCCATCATTCTGGTGCACACAAGAAACACATCTAAGCTTCAAAGATAGACATTACTCAGGGTAAAGGGCTTGGAAAAGATCTTCCAATCAACTTGACCCAAGAAGCAAGCAGGTTTGGCTATCATAATACCTAACAAGTTAGACCAAAATCAATCAAAAGAGATGAAAACAGTCATTTTGTATTCATCACAGGAGAAACCCTAAGCACAAAACCTCAATTCTGAATCTCTATGCCCCAAATACAAAAGCACCCACATTCCTAAAAGAAATGGTACTAAAACTCAAAACTCACATAAAACCACACATACTTAGAGTGGGAGACTTCAACACCCCACTCTCACCACTAGACAGGAAAACCAGTCAGAAACTGTACAAAGAAACAAAAGAAATAACAGAAGTTATGTCTCAATTGGGTTTCACAGACATCTATTGAACGTTCCATCCAAACCAAAAAGAATATAAATTCTTCTTTGCTCCACATGGAACATACTCTGAAATTGACCATATACTAGGCAACATAAAAATCCTCATACGATACAAAAACATTTGAATATTACCCTGTATCTTATCAGACTACCATGTTTATAATTGGAATTCAATAAACACAACATCAGACCTACAAACGACAAACTCATGAAAACCTACAAACTCATGAAAACTGAATAATGCTCAATTTCATCATATTTGGGTCTAAGATGAAATAAAGAAATTAAGGAATTCCTAAAATTCAATGAGTTTGTAGATAAAACATGCATGAATTCATTGGACACCTTGAAAGCACTGCTATGAGGGAAGTTGATTGCATTAAGAGCCCATATGAAGTAAACAGATGAGAGATACATTAGAGAATTAATAACACAACTGAAAACCTTAGGACACAAATGAAACAAACTCAACCCTCAGGACTAGGCCCCATTATCAATTTTTGGGCTGAAAACAATAAAGTAGAAAACAGGAAAGCAATACAAAATAAATCAATGCAATAAAGGGTTGGTTTTTTCAAAAAATTAACAAGTTAGACAAACCTTTATCCAAACTAAACAAAAAGCACAGAGAGAACATGGAAATTAACAAAATCAGAAACAAAAAGGGGTACAGAACAATAGACACTGAGGAAATCCAGGCAATTTTCAGGTCATATTTTGAAAACTTATACTCCACAAAATTTGAAAATTCAAAGGATATGGACAAATTTCTGGATAAGTCTTACTTAACAAAATTAAATCAAGAATAGACAAGCAACTTATATTGACTTATAGCAACTAACAAAGTAGGAGCAATCATACAAAGCCTTCCAACATAAAAAAATCCCAGAGCCAGATGTCTTCTTCAGTGAAGAATTCTACTAAAAATTCATGGAAGAGCTAATATTAATACTCTTGAAACTGTACCACACAATAGAATCAGAAGTTTCATTACCAAAAACTTTTTTGAGGCTACAATCACCTTGATACCCATTCACACAAAGACACAACTAAGAGAAAATAACAAATCAATATCCCTCCTGCACATTGATGCAAAAATACTCAAGAAAATACGGGAAAACCGAATCCAAGAATATATCAGAAAAATCATGTACCATGACCAAGTAGGCCTCATCCTTGGGTTGCAGGGATGGCTTCACATATGAAAATATATCACATATACCACTATATAAACAAACTAAAAATGAAAAATCATATGATCATCTCCCTAAACGTAGAAAAAACCTTTGAAAATATTTAACATCCTTTCATGTTAGAGATCTTGGAGAGATCAGGGATAACAGGAATTTATATAAACATAATAAAAGCAATATGTAGTAAACAAAGAGCTAATACCAAGCTGAATGTAGAGAAGCTTAAGGTGATCCCTCTAAATTCAGGACAAAGACTAGGCTGCCCTTTGTCTCCATATCTCTTCATTATTGCATTTCAAGTGCTAGCTAAAGAAATAAGACAAGAAAAGGATATCAAACACTCGGAGTTCCTGCGGGCAAGATCCTTGACCCCAAAGTCTGGGCCCCTGCCAAAGAAGGAGGTCTCAGCTGGAGAGCGCCAGTTTCCAGTAAGATCACACTACCCAGCAAAAACTTCTCAAATTCCAGCCCAGCCCTGGTCCTCTTCTGCCAGCTATTGGCCAGAGGTGAGTCTGGGCCCAATTGGGGCTGCCTGTCCCCTTCAACCTCTTTTCCCCCCTCCCCCGCCTGAACTCCCTGGATTGGCCCCTGATCCTGCTGCTCCTGTCTCCGGTCCCCATTGAGAGCACCCTTGGAGCTCTGATACACCCCTAACCATCCTAACCTCCAGCATACCCCCCTACACTGTGCCCTACCCCACCTACGTTCCTGCCGCACTGGTTGAGCACTGGGACAGAGGGTGGATCCAACAGTCCACCCTACTTTAGAGACCTCTTAGGGCAACTCCGAACAAAGGAGACCTGACTATCCACACGGGCCCACCTGTAATTTCCACCAGCTTGGTCTCTGACCCCGCCTCCACTACTCTGCTGGAGTCCCGGGCCCCTCCCAGAGATCCGCCTATCTCTGCAGGTCTACTCAGAGTTCCTGCAGGCAAGATCCTTGACCCCCAAATCCGGGCCCCTGCCAAAGAACGAGGTCTCAGCTGGAGAACACCAGTTTCCAGTGAGATCCCACTACCCTGCAAAACCTCAAGTTCAAGCTCAGCCCTCGTCCTCTTCTGCCAGTCATTGGCCAGAGCTATTGGCCAGAGGACCACTGTGAGTACCTTCTAGCATCTTCTTCTGGATCCTCATCCTTGACCCCATCCCTGGATCCCTGTCTGCAGAGAAACCTCCTAGAGAGCTTGGAGCACACAGAACTACAGACATTGAATCTTTGATCCACATAAGCCCATCGGGGAAGGACCATAGAGAGAGGGGGGAGACACCACCAACACCTACTGGAAGAAGCTATGGGAAGAAGGCAATACAAGAGAACACCTAACAACAGAAAGACAAACATGACACCACCAGAATCTAGGGAATCTACACCAACTAGAATGGAACACAACAACAAAGCAGAGGAAGCAGAAGGGTACGACTTAAAAATCACCATCATAAAAATGATAGAGGCCCTCAAAGAAGATGTCAGAAAATCCCTTAAAGAAATGGAGGAAAAAACAAACAAAAAAGTGGAAGAAATGAACAAATTCCTTAAGGAAAGTAAAGAAAGCCAAGAAAAAACAATTAACCAGGTGAAGGAAACAGTTCAAGACTTGAAAACCGGAATTGAGAAAATAAAGGCAACACAAATGGAAGGAAAGCTGGAAATTGAAAAGCTGGGCAAAAAATCGGAAACCACGGACACAAGCATAACCAATAGAATTCAAGAGATGGAAGAGAGAATCTCAGGCACACAAGATAAACTAGAAGAATAGATTCAACGACCAAAGAAAACCATAAATCCAACAAATCCTTAACATACAACATCCAGGAAATGTGGGACACCATGAAAAGACCAAACCTAAGAATAATAGGCATAGAGGAAGGTGAGGAAGCCCAGCTCAAAGGTGCTGAAAACATACTCAACAAAATCATCGAGAAAAACTTTCCAAATATGAAGAAGGACATTCCCATGAAAGTACAAGAAGCATACCGAACCCCAAATAGGCTGGACCAAAGAAAAAAGACACCTCGACATATAATAATCAAAACACCTAGCATACAGAATAAAGAAAGAATATTAAGAGCAGCAAAGGAAAAAGGACAAGTAACATATAAAGGCAGACATATCAAAATTACACCTGATTTCTCCATGGAAACCCTCAAGGCCAGAAGGTCCTGGATAGATGTTCTAAAAGTATTAAGAGAACACGGATGCCAGCCTAGGCTACTATATCCAGCAAAACTCTCAATCAATATAGATGGAGAGAACAAGATTTTTAATGACAAAACCAGATTTTCCCAATACGTATCTACAAATCCAGCCCTACAGACAGTATTGGAAAGAAAACTCCAACCCAAGGGGGGTAACTATGCCCACAGAAATGTAGGCAACAGTTAATCTAACTACACCAGAAACCAAGGGTGAAACAGAACTAACTAATATATTCACAATACCACTGCCAACAACAAACCTAAATCAAACAACCATCAACAATCAATGGTCCTTACTCACCCTCAACATTAATGGTCTTAACTCACCTATAAAAAGATACAGATTAACAGAATGGATACGAAGACAGAATCCATCCTTCTGCTGCATACAAGAAACACATCTTAGCTTCAAAGATAGACATTACCTCAGGGTAAAGGGTTGGGAAAAGATTTTCCAATCAAATGGAAATAAGAAGCAAGCAGGCGTAGCTATCCTAATATCTAACAAGCTAGACTTCAAACCAAAACTAGTCAAAAGAGATGAAGACGGTCATTTCATATTCATCTCAGGAGAAATCCATCAACACAAAGTCTCAATTCTGAACATCTATGCCCCTAATACAAAGCCACCCACATTCGTAAAAGAAACACTACTAAAACTCAAAGCTCATATAAAACCTCACACACTTATAGTGGGAGACTTCAATACACCACTCTCAACACTAGACAGGACCACAAATCAGAAACTCAACAAAGAAACAAAAGAATTAACAGAAGTTATGTCTCAACTGGGGCTAACAGACATCTATAGAACATTCCATCCAAAGACAAAAGAATATACCTTCTTCTCTGCTCCACATGGAACCTTCTCTAAAATCGACCACATACTAGGAGACATAACAAACCTCAACAGATACAAGAGAATAGAAATAGTCCCCTGTATCTTATCGGACCACCATGCTTTAAAATTGGAATTCAACAACAATACAAATAGCAGAAAACCTGCAAACTCATGGAAACTTAACAATGTGCAATTGCACCACTCCTGGGTCAAAGAAGAAATAAAGAAAGAAATTAAAGACTTTCCAATATTCAACGAGAATGAGGATACAACATACCCGAACTTATGGGACACCTTGAAAGCAGTGCTACGAGGGAAGTTCATTGCACTAAGTGCCCATATGAAGAAAACAGAGGATAGTCACATAAATGAATTAACAGCGCAACTGAAAACCTTAGAACAGAGAGAAGCGAATTCACCCCGCAGGAGCAGACACCAGGAAATAATCAACTTGAGGGCTGAAATCAACAAAACAGAAACCAGGAAAACAATACAAAAAATCAATGCAACAAAGAGTTGGTTTTTTGAGAAAATAAACAAGATTGATAAACCTTTATCCAAATTAACGAAAAAGCAGAGACAGAACATGCAAATTAACAAAATCAGAAGCGAAATGGGGAAGATAACACCAGACAAAGAGGAAATCCAGACAATTTTCAGGTCATACTTCGAAAATCTGTATTCCGCAAAAATTGAAAATTCAAAGGAAATGGACAAGTTTCTGGATAACTATCACTTACCAAAATTAAATCAAGAACAGACAAACAACTTAAATAGACCTATAACCCGAAATGAAATAGAAGCAGTCATCGAAAGCCTTCCAACGAAAAAAAGTCCAGGGCCAGATGGATTCAGTGCAGAATTCTACCAGACATTCAAGGAAGAACTAATACCACTACTCCTCAAACTGTTAAACAAGATAGAAACAGAAGGTTTATTGCCAATCTCTTTTTATGAGGCCACAATAACTTTGGTACCCAAACCTCACAAAGACACAACTAAGAAAGAAAACTACAGACCAATATCCCTGTTGAACATCGATGCAAAAATACTCAATAAAATAATGGCAAACCGAATTCAAAAATACATCAGAGAAATCATCCACCATGATCAAGTAGGCTTCATACCTGGATTGCTGGGATGGTTTAACATACGAAAATCTATCAACGTGATCCACCATATAAACAAACGGAAAAAGAAAAACCATATGATTATCTCCCTAGATGCAGAAAAAGCCTTCTATAAAATTTAACACCCTTTCATGATAAAGGTATTAGAGAGGTCAGGGATAACAGGAACATACCTAAACATAATAAGAGCAATATACAGCAAACCAACTGCCAACATCAAACTGAATGGAGAGAAACTTAAGCCAATTCCTCTAATATCAGGAACAAGACAAGGCTGTCCTCTCTCTCCATATCTCTTCAATATCGTACTAGAAGTTCTACCTAATGCTATAAGACAACAAAAGGAGATCAAGGGCATCCAAATTGGAAAGGAAGAAGTCAAACTGTCTCTATTTGCAGATGATATGATAGTTTACATAAGCGACCCAATAAACTCTACCAGGGAACTCCTACAGCTGATAAACACCTTCAGGAAACTAGCAGGATACAAGATAAACTCAAAAAAATCAGTAGCCCTATTTTTTTCAGACGACAAAGAGGCAGAGAAAGAAATCAGAGAAACATCACCCTTTACAATAGCCAAAAGCAACATAAAGCATCATGGTGTAAAGCTTACCAAATAAGCAAAAGCCCTAAATAATAAGTACTTTGTGGCTCTAAAGAAAGAAATTAAAGAAGATCCCAGAAAATGGAAAGATCTCCCATACTCTTGGATAGGTAGGATAAACATAGTAACAATGGCAATCTTGCCAAAAGGAATCTACAGATTCAATGCAATCACTGTTAAAATCCCACCACAATTCTTCACTGAACTTGAAAGGATAATAATCAACTTTATATGGAGAAACAAAAGACCCAGGATAGCCAAAACAACCCTACACAATAAAAGAACTTCAGGAGGCGTCACCATTCCTGACTTTAAGCTCTACTACAGAGCTATAGTTCTGAAAACAGCCTGGTATTGGCATAAAAATAGACAGGTAGACCAATGGAATCGAATTGAAAATCCTGATATTAATCCACGCACCTATGAACACCTGATTTTCGACAAAACAGCTAAAATTATACAGTGGGGCAAAGACAGCATCTTCAACAAATGGTCCTGGCACAATTGGATGAGGGTGTGTAGAAGACTGCAGATAGACCCATGTCTGTCGCCATGCACAAAACTCAAGTCCAAATGGATCAAAGACCTCAACATCAATCCAGCCACATTGAACCACTTAGAAGAGAAAGTAGGAGGTACCCTTGAACAAATTGGTATAGGAGACCGCTTCTTGAACATAACTCCAGGGGCACAGACACTGAAAGAAACAATTAATAAATGGGACCTCTTCAAACTTAGAAGCTTCTGTAAGGCAAAGGACACAGTTGACAAGACCTAATGGCAGCCCACTGACTGGGAAAAGATTTTCACTAATCCTATATCCGACAAAGGGCTGATCTCCAAAATATACAAAGAACTCAAGAAACTAGTCAACAAAACACCAAATAACCCTATTAAAAACTGGGGTACAGAACTGAAGAAAGAATTCTCAATGGAGGAAATCAAAAAAGCTGAAAGACACTTAAGAAAATGCTCCACATCCATAGCTATCAGGGAAATGCAAATCAAAACAACTTTGAGATACCATCTTACCCCTGCCAGAATGGCTAAAATTAGAAACACCAGTGATGACTTATGTTGGAGAGGATGTGGAGAAAGTGGAACACTCCTCCACTGCTGGTGGGAGTGCAAACTCATACAGCCAGTTTGGAGATCAGTATGGCGGTTCCTCAGGAAAATGGGAATTAGTTTACCACAGGACCCGGCAATCCCCCTCTTAGGCATATACCCAAAGGATTCACATCAATGCAACAAAGACATCTGTTCAACTATGTTCATAGCAGCACTATTTGTAATAGCAAGAACCTGGAAGCAACCTAGATGCCCTTCAATTGAAGAATGGTTAATGAAGATGTGGCACATCTACACAATGGAATACTACTCTGCAGAAAAAAAATAATGGTATCTTGAAATTCGCAGGCAAGTGGATGGCACTTGAAGAAACCATCCTGAATGAGGTATCCCAGTCACAAAAGAGGAACACAGTATGTACTCACTCATATATGGATTTTAGACCTAGAGCAAAGGATCGCCAGCCTATAATTCACATCACCAGAGGAACTAGGATACAAGTTGTATTCTAAGAGATTCATATAAAGTCTCTCACAGAACTGGGAAGGGACAAGTCCCCCAGACCTCAGGTATAGTGGGGGAGGACAGCTAAGGGAGAGAGAAGTAGGAGAAAATGAGAGGGAGGAGAGGAAGGCATGTGCGACCAGGAGGATTGAGCCTGGTTAGGAATGGAAAATAGGAAAGAGAGAGAGAGACAGAGACAGAGAGAGAGAACATAAAAGAGGGAGCCAATATTGGTTTGAAGACAAAGTTGAACACAAAGAAAGGTCGAGGGAACTACAAGACTGCTCCCAACTAACAATCTCAGCTTCCGTGGAAAGGCTATCATAAATGCCCTTCCAGGAGAGTGAGATCAACAACTAACTTCTCCATGGAGTCCTAAACTAATGCCTATTGAATACAGGAGCAAACACCCATACATAAACACTGAGTCAAACTAGAACCCAGAAGCAGATTGAGAGGACAAGACCATGCGGTAGAAGTACATAGAGACAGCTTACCTGAACTAGGAGGAGCTAAGGGCCACTAGACTGATAGCTCGGAAGCCAACAGGAGTCTGACTCGGACCCCCCTGAATATGGGTCTCAGCCAGAAGGTCTGAGCAGCCTAAGAGACCTCAGACAGTGGAGCCAGGATGTATCCCTGGTGCACAAAAGGACTTTGCAAACATATCCCCCATGGAGGGATAACTGCCTTATTCTAGAGATAGGAGAGAAGCCCTAGTCCCTACTTCACAGGACCTGTCAGATCTACATGACCCCAACTGGATGGCATTCCCCTACATATTGTATTGTGGTGGGGGGTTGGGAGGGGAGGGTGTTTAGAGTGCATGGGAGAGGGTAGAGAGGGCAAAAGGGAGGGAAGGAGGGAGGGAGGGCTTGGGGGGAGGGAGGGAGGGAGGGAGAGGGAACTGGGATCGACATGTAAAATAATAAAAAAAAAAAAAAAAAAAAAAAAAAAACGCTTTGACTCCAAAATTTAAGTTGAAGAACAAGTTACTGGGGAAAAGTATTTCTATTTTTGTTTCCACAGAAAATGAAAAGATGTGGATTCCTTCCAGACTAATGTGGTTTGATCACACCAGACCGCCTGAAACAGAGTACAAGCTGATCCTACATTCCAAACAGCTGGACAAAACAGCCCTACAGACTACAGCAAGGATATCTGAATCTTCTTCGAATCCCCCAAGACAGCGCCCCTTACCAGCAGGAAGTAGTTTGGAAAGAACGACGCCCAAATTCCCAAATATTGTGTATAAATGTTTGTTTTCATTTAATTGGACTTTGTTATATAAAATTAAATAAAAAATACTCTATATGCATAAAAAAAGAACATGCAAATTAACAAAATCCGAAATGAAAAGGGGAACATAACAACAGACACAGAGGAAATCCAGACATTTTTCAGGTCATACTTTGAAAATCTGTATTCCACAAAACTTGGAAATTCAAAGGAAATGGACAAATTTCTGGATAACTATCACTTACCAAAATTAAATCAAGAACAGACAAACAACTTAAATAGACCTATAAACTGCAAAGAAATAGAAGCAATCATTGAAAGCCTTCCAACCAAAAAAAAATCCAGGGCCAGATGGATTCAGTGCAGAATTCTACCAGACATTCAAGGAAGAACTAATACCACTATTCCTCAAACTGTTCCACATGATAGAAACAGAATGATCAATGCCAAACTCTTTTTATAAGGCCAAAATAACCTTGGTACCCAAGCCTCACAAAGACACAACAAAGAA
This sequence comes from Phodopus roborovskii, assembly GCF_943737965.1. Classification (NCBI taxonomy): domain Eukaryota; kingdom Metazoa; phylum Chordata; class Mammalia; order Rodentia; family Cricetidae; genus Phodopus; species Phodopus roborovskii. Next base: position 71,234 of record NW_026126751.1, on the reverse strand, counting down.
AGAAAACTACAGATCAATATCCCTGATGAACATCGATGCAAAAATACTCAATAAAATAATGGCAAACCGAATTCAAGAATACATCAGAGAAATCATCCACCATGACCAAGTTGGCTTCATCCCTGGAATGCAGGGATGAATTAATATATGAAAATCTATCAACGTTATCCACAATATAAACAAACAGAAAAAGAAAAACCATATGATTATCTTCCTAGATGCTGAAAAAGCCTTCGACAAAATTCAACACCCTTTCATGATAAAGGTCTTGCAGAGGTCAGGGATAACAGGAACATACCTAAATATAATAAGAAGCAATATACAGCAAACCAATTGCTAACATGAAACTGAATGGAGAGAAACTTGAGCCAATTCCTCTAAAATCAGGAACAACACAAGGCTGCCCTCTCTCTCCATATCTTTTCGATATCATACTAGAAGTTCTCACTAATGCTGTAAGACAACAAAAGGAGATCAAGGGGATCCAAATTGGAAAGGAAGAAGTCAAACTGTCTCTATTTGCAGATGATATGATAGTTTACATAAATGACCCAATAAACTCCACCAGGAAAAACCTACAGCTGATAAACACCTTCAGGAAACTAGCAGGATACAAGATAATCTCAAAAATATTCAGTAGCCCTACTTTTTTCAGACGACAAAAAGACAGAGAAAGAAATCAGAGAAACATCACCCTTTACAATAGCCAAAAGCAACATAAAGCATCATGGTGTAAAGCTTACCAAATAAGCAAAAGCCCTACATAATAAGTACTTTGTGGCTCTAAAGAAAGAAATTAAAGAAGATCCCAGAAAATGGAAAGATCTCCCATACTCTTGGATAGGTAGGATAAACATAGTAACAATGGCAATCTTGCCAAAAGGAATCTACAGATTCAATGCAATCCCCGTTAAAATCCCACCACAATTCTTCACTGAACTTGAAAGGATAATAATCAACTTTATATGGAGAAACAAAAGACCCAGGATAGCCAAAACAACCCTATACAATAAAAGAACTTCAGGAGGCGTCACCATTCCTGACTTTAAGCTCTACTACAGAGCTATAGTTCTGAAAACAGTCTGGTATTGGCATAAATATAGACAGGTAGACCAATGGAATCGAATTGAAAATCCTGATATTAATTCATGCACCTATGAACACCTGATTTTTGACAAAACAGCTAAAATTATACAATGGGGCAAGGACAGCTTCTTCAACAAATGTTGCTGGCACAATTGGATGATGGTGTGTAGATGACTGCAGATAGACCCATGTCTGTCGCCATGCACAAAACTCAAGTCCAAATGGATCAAAGACCTCAACAGCAATTTAGCCACATTGAACCTCTTAGAAGAGAAAGTAGGAAGTACCCTTGAACAAATTGGTATAGGAGACTGCTTCCTGAACATAACTCCAGGGGCACAGACACTGAGAGCATCAATTAATCAATAGGACCTCTTCAAACTTAGAAGCTTCTGTAAGGCAAAGGACACAGTGGGCAAGACCAAACAGCAGCCCACAGTGTGGGAAATGATTTTCACCAATCCTATATCCAACAAAGTGCCGATTTCCAAAATATGCAAAGAACTCAAGAAACTAGTCAACAAAACACTAAATAACTCAATTTAAAAAATGGGGTACAGAACTGAAGAAAGAATTCTCAATAGAGGAAATCAAAAATGCTGAAATACACTTAAGAAAGTGCTCAAAATCTTTTGCAATCAGGGAAATGCAAATCAAAACTACTTTGACATAATATCTTAATCCTGCCAGAATGGCTAAAATTAGAAACACCAATGAGTACTCATACTAGAGAGGATGTGGTGAAAGGGGAACACTCCTCCACTGCTGGTTGGAATGCAAACTCGTACAGCCATTTTGGAGATCGGTACTGCGGTTCCTCAGGAGAATGGGAATTAATTTACCACAGGACCCAGCCATCCCCCTCTTAGGCATATACCCAAATGATCCACATCCATGCCACAAAGACATCTGTTCAACTATGTTCTTAGCAGAACTATTTGTAATAGCAAGAACGTGGAAGCAACCCAGATGTCCCTCAATTGAAGAATGGTTAATGAAGGCGTGGCACATCTACACAATGGAATACTACTCTGCTGAAAAAAATAATGGTATCTTGAAATTCGCAGGTAAGTGAATGACACTTGAAGAAACCATCCTGAATGAGGAAACCCAGACACAAAAAGAGGAAAATAGTATGTACTCACTCATATATGGATTTTAGACCTAGATCAAAGGATCACCAGCCTATAATTCACACCACCAGAGGAACTAGGATACAAAGTGTATTCTAAGAGATTCATATAAAGTCCCCTCACAGAACTGGGAAGGGACAATTCCCCCAGAGCTCAGGGGAAGTGGGGGGGGGTTGCAAATGGAGAGAAAAGTAGGAGAATACGAGTGGGAGGAGAGGAAAATATGTGCGACTAGGAAGATTGAGCCCTTTTAGGAATAGAAGAAAGGAGATAGGGAGAGAGAGAGAGGACATAAAATAGGAAGCCAATATTGGTTTGAGGATAAAATTGAACACAAAGAAAGGTCTAGAGAACTACAAGACTGCCACCCACTAAGGTTCCTTTGCAAGGCTACCATAAATGTCCTTCCCGGATATAGAGATCAACAACTAACTTATCCATGGAGCCCTCATCTAATACCTGTTGGAAACAGGAGCAAACACCCATACATAAACACTGAGTCGAACTAGAACTCATATGCAGATGGAGAGGAGAAGACCAGACTGCAGAAACACAAAGAGACAGCTTACCTGAACAAGGAGGAGCTAACGGGCCACCAAACTGATAGCTGGGGAGCCAGCATGGGACTGACTCAGGCCCCCCTAAATACAGGTCTCAGCCAGGAGGACTGAGCAGTCTATGGGACCTCAGACAGTGTGGCCAGGATGCATCCCTGGTGCACAAAAGGACCTTGAGAGCACATCCCCATTTGAGGGATAACTGCCTTAACCTTGAGACAGGAGAGAAGCCCTAGTCCCTACTTCACATGGCCTGTCAGATCTACATGACCCCAACTGGATGGCATTCCCCTACATATGGAATTGTGGTGGGGGGGTTGGAGAGGAGTGTGGTTAGGGTGCATGTGAGAGGGCAGAGAGTGTTAAAGGCAGGGAGGCAGTTAGGGAGAGGGAACTGGGATCGATATGTAAAATAATTAATTAAATAAAAATGATCATTATTACAAATATATCCAACATTTTTTCTTAAATTATTTAGTACAAATTATTTAGTACAAATTCAATTTTAATAGGAATTTTTGGGTTTAATGGATTGTCTTAAATATAGTGTATTTAATTTTTTAATTGAAACTTTAAAGGAATTTCAAATTTAAAAAAGCATTGTGCAGTGAATTGACTTGGCGCAAACCCTATTAAAAAGGCATTTCAAATTAAATAAGGAAGTCTCTTGCACTCTAAACATGTCTTTTCTAGTGCCTCACACCCTGCATTTATAGAGAACAGAATATATGCTTTGGTTATCATGAATTAACATTTACTTTTAGTTAGCCAGCAGGTGGAGCCATAACACGCCTAAAACAGAAATCATACTGCAAATGTCGTCTTTGTTCAGACACCAAGTTTGTTTTAGTTTCTTCACTAAACTCTATAAATAAAGGAAATAAAACCTTCAAAAATAAAAACAGAAAAAGAAATTTACTGAAATCAAAGCAAAAATATCTGCTATATGTGTGTGTCTGTAATGTAACTGCAGGTTTTCAGACAATGGCATTTGTCTGTAGATTGGATGTCAACTTTGTGCGATCTATTTTGGTCTGCAACTAGTGAAACATGGGAATCATCAAAATCTAATTTCCTCAGGAAACTCATTGTGGAAAAAGACTCATGTCTTCCAAATGAGAACATCTGTATTAAAGAAACATTGACTTCTTATCTGACCACATTATAGAAAAAACAGGAACTGAGAATTGGCAGGTTTTTAAATATGGGGAACATTCACTATTTGGCTTCCTTAGATTATTTAGTTTTGCATATATTTGCCTTCTTTTAATGTCTGTTTGGACCCCTTGGATGCATTATTAAACATATATTTTCTTTATTCCAAATTAGTCAAACAAAATAAATATGATTTAAAAATTTATTATTTTGTCATTTTCCTTTTTGTATTAATTATTCTCTTCTTTTTAAGAATAGTGTTACTGTGACTCCCTGCATGGCCCAGAATGCGCCAATATAGATGGAAGTTTTCCTAGGACATCAGAGAGATCTGTCGATATTGACTACAGAGTGCATGTCTCTAGATAACTTGATTTAATTAATTGGCTTACTGAGTATAAGTGACTGACCGTCATCAGTTAGGGTAACCAGGACACAGGCTCTGGTGTTCACTCCAGCAACAGAAAAAATTTCTTATCCAATAAATCATTTTTGCCTTAAAGTTCACTGATTTCCAAATATGAGAAATTATCTTCCTCACCGTTGAGTCTGTTTTAACTCATCAAAGATCCTGGGAAAAATACTGCCTTATCCTGCAAATGTTGAAACCCAGGTTGACAGAAATAAATGGATTTTGAGTATTGTTAACTGTAATTCCTCATCCCATCATTCTAATGTCTCACTATGTGAAGCTGAAGCCACCTTAACCAGGCATGGTAGCAGAGGCCTCTAATCATGGTTCTTAGAAAGTGGAGGTGGGTTTTTCAGGATTACAAAGTCATCCAAGATAAAAATGGTTCATGGGGTATAGTGGGAAGACCAAAGAACAAAGATTGACTATGCTTGGTTCTGGACACTGTACATAATTTTCCCCAAAGCTCTAGCAATTCAGCGCCTTGTCACCAGCAATTGTTACCTAAGCTACTTACTATCCATCATTCTTATTCTTGTTAATGTTTCCTGACTAAGGTAGCCCAGATCATTTTGTGTCCAGATGCGTAGAGCTCAGAGAGAAAAATTATCCTGAAATTGGAATAATTAGCCACAGGCAAGGATGAGCTCCCTGATTGCATATGAAATACGACATGTTCAGTCCTCAAAACATATATACATAACCAAGAGAAGTGAACTCTATTGATTTTAATTGTATGTTTGTGCATATATATTCACAAGTGCTTAACAAGAAAGGAATTTAAAGGGAAGAACATGGGAAGGGATGGAGAAAAGGCAGGAAGGAGTAAATTGGTGACATACATTTTAAATAAAAGTTATGAGAATATATTTTAAATAATGAAGATGACAAGAAATATAGCTTAGCACTCAAGAGCACTAGGTGTTATTACAAAGGTCACAAGTACCATTACCAGAAACCATAGCAGATAGCCATCTTCTGTAACTTGACTTCCAAGGGAGATAGTACCCTATACCAGCCTTTGCACGTACTGTTCCCAGGTGGCTGGAGGAAAACAGCCATATACATTAAATAAACCAAAGTAAAAATGGAATTCTCTACAGTGGTGTCACAGCCCTGCCATAGACATCAGGTAGACCTAGTTAAGATGATCTTCTGTTCCTGCATGGAAGCAACCATGATGTTCCTGTGAGGTATCATGCTCAGAGATTAATATAAGTCATATTCTGTGGTTAAAATTGCTCAAAAGGACTGCTTGTGTAAGAACAGCATTCAGGGACAGATATGTGAATTTTCCTTGATGTTTTCTGTATTTGTGTCTTCTGCTCTTTGTATGTGTGAGATTCATAGACTCTGATACATCCTTAAAATATATTGAGACAACTTTATACTGTAGGTTGTAACTTCTGATCTAAAAGATAGATTTTCCTCTTTAAGTCTTCATCTGTTTCAGTGGCTGCACTTGCATTCTGTTGCATTTGATGTAGGTGCTGGGGCCTGTAAGAGACTTAAGGGTGATATCATACATAGGTTGGAAAATCTCTTCTAGATTGACTTTTTCTTGTACATATTTACAATTTGGTCTTTAGGGCATGTTCCCCACCCTGCTCCCAAATAAATCACACACAGGGGCTTATTCTTATTTGTGAATACCTGCCCTTCCTTAACTTGGCTTGTTTCCTGCTAGCTTTTCTTATCTTTAAATTATCCCGTCTATCTTTAGCCTCTGGGATTTTTCCATTCCTTAATTCTGTGCACTTTCATTCTTGCTCTATTTTAGAATATCTGGATGTGCCCTGCTTTTCATCTCCCCTGCTGGATTTCTCATATTTATTCTCTCTGCCTTCCAACATTGCCTATCATTTCTTCTACCTTGATATTGTTCAGACAGCATTTTATTAGACCTTCCAGTGCTCCAGACATGCAAATTACCACAGCTTAATAGAGCTAAACAAACTCCACAGTAAAGAATTCAAGGCATGTTTCCCATCATCATTTAATATATGTTCCATGGCATAAATGGACTAATATATCTTAAAATAAATTTCCACAACATCACCTCTTAGTGATTAGCCAGAGTTTGATGAACACAGTACTTAAAGGTACTTGGTTTATTAATCATTTAAATATGTGGAGTGAATTCTTCCTGGGAAGACATATTAAGGCTATAGAAGTTGTATCTCTACAATTACAGGACATGGTTCTGAGACAGCACTGTTTTGTTGACTCAGGTGTCTTTGGTTCCTAGCTGTATGTTTCCCAGGTCAATGAAATTACTTACCACTTAATTGCAAATTAAACCCATACATTAATGGGCTGTACCACCTCTGCATTTTCAAATTACAATTTTGAGTCCTGTAGTCAACTATCCATTGCAGTTACCACAAAAGGAATTCTGGTGGAGAATGTCTCCTGCATTCAAATCCATATAGGAAGACTACTTTCTTGTGTACACTACAGCGGGGAATGGCAGGCAATCAGCAGCTGGATTTTCCATGATGGAAAAGGTCCAGAATATGGCAGGGTTAGTAACTTCATGATACCCCAAGATTGGGATTGTGGTTGTCAGTCGTGAAGGCCCTGTGGATTTTGTTCACAATGTTTTTGAGTTGCACTGTATTCCTCTTGTGCATTATTGTCTGATTAGCCTCCTTCAACATTTGTATACATCCTTTAATAACCAAATCCATTGGTTCACATTAGCAGGGGACTCGCTGTTGAATGTGGCACAATTCTGCAACCAATCTGGGATATATCTGGGATAAATCTCTTCTTCACATGGAAGACGGGTTTTGAAACATGCTATCTTGTACTTTCTGCTCACCATGTCCTGTCCCTCATGTCTCAGGAAGATCTGTTAACTGAAGGAAGGATTATTCTAGGAGCCAGGGTTCCGCCTTGATTCCACTGGTGAAGAATTCTAAAGTTGTGTTGTGCACTTTTCTTTGGGCTCTGATGTGGGTTGAGTGCTTGAAATCCCCACAACCTCTATGGTAATATATTATCAGCTGTTCCTAGAAGGGAAAGAGTGGCTTGGGAAGGTGTGTGAGATTCCCATGTTCCCAGATTGAGAGTTGCAGCAGCTGATGCTGAGACCAGGGAGCTGTTCCTCCCCCCAACTGGGTGGGAACCGGCAGCCAGAAACTGGTTGAACTTGCTTATTGCCTGGCGCTATGTGTCCTATATCTGCTTGTCCTTTTTATTCCTTGAAATTCCATTGGACATGTCAGCAGCCTTTGATCTCATTACATTGTGAAATTTGCCGGTTCATAATGTCATAGCAGAGCATCTGGAGCCAGATTGTGCTGAGAATATGCCTGATATTGACATTCCTTTGAATTGCTGATACCTGTTGTTCTTGGGTGGTCATCATGGAAGACATATGTGCCAAATTCAAAGAGCCCTCATGTATCTAGTATGTTCCAGAAGTTCTGCCATTTTAATATTGAACATTTACATTCAGGATTTATCTGGAGTTAATTGTATTGAACTTGTAACTGGTATCTAATGTGTACAGTAGTAATCCATTACTAAAGTGTTTTGTAGAGAGTATAATTGATGTCATAAAACATTACTATATCTTAGGAGACATTAAGTCACACAAAGCAGAATTTAGCTAATTTAGGTCTCCTTCCCGAATAGCCCAGCTTTATTTGACCTATATGCTAACCACACCTGTTAGAAATTGATTTGGCAAGATGTTAATGTTTGTTCATCAGGATTAGAAGCATTTAAGCTGCATGTCCATAATGAAAGAGAAAATCCTGATTTTAAACCCAGTGAAATGTAAACAGAACATAAAAGAACAGTCCTCTAAATTACTGTTCAAGGTTCATAACTGGGTCGAACCAAACAATAAATCCTAGTGTAAATTAAAGTTTTATTTGTTCTAGAAGAGTTTATCTCTAGCTTTTTGGAAAGATTTGAGGAAAGGTAAGGTATGTTGATTGAAGTCCCTTGAACTCTATTTGTAGCATAACACGACATTGCCCTCATTATCTTCTTGACAAAACAACCACAATTTTCTTGGATTGCAAGTCCATAGTACCCCAGAGTTCTAAAATTACCAGTCCATGCCACTTCAGGCTATGTCCAAACCCTAAAAAAATAAATAAAATAAAAAATGACTTGCATATGGAGCCTGGCTTCTCCCTTTAGACCATAATAGGAGTAATAGTGCACTGCATACACTTCAGGGAAAAACACTCTAGGCAATGGTGAGATTACAACTTGTAGTTTAATGCAGTCAGATGCATGGGTCTCAATCAAAAGAAGGGCATGATGGTGCAGTTTAAGAGGATTTCTGTGTTATTTTTCCACATGTATCCATTGCTTCCATGTGAATGAAAACACAGAATTGGTGTGTGTACAGTGTAGGGAGGGAAGCTTGAACTACTCAATGTTGAGTTTCCAATTAGGGTGGTCTCCTGTATAGATGTTTAGAATCAGAAAACACAGATATTTATGACTCATAACAGTAAAAATTATAGTTATGAGGTAGCAGTGAAAGCAATATAACAGTTGTGATGTCACCAGAACCGGAAGAACTAACATATTACAATGACATATCATTAGGAAACTTAGGAACCAGAAGTTTAGATTAGTGAGTCCTAGGGCCCAGGCTTGCTTCCCACTATTTAAATAAGGAGTTGTTTGTAATTTTATATAGCTGCTTATTCCTGGGAAGGCAGTTTTTCATCCAGGCAGGACATTGATTATTCTGTGAAAAGAAGAAATACCACAGTGAATCTGTTTCTTCCAATTCCTGCAGTATTTATGGTGGACTTACCCATGAAGAGGGACCTGTGTATGAAGGGAATTCACTGACTAACTATAAACAGTGGTGGACACAGAAGAAAAAGGAAGGGGTAAGAAGGAGTTTTGATTCCCTGCTTTTATGGTATCTGACATTAGCACTGAGAACTGAGAAAATCACTTTTCTTTCATGCCAGAGATTTTACAGTTGACTAAATATCAAATTGTGTAAATACACCATATTTCTTTTACAATCAGTTCTCCAGTTCAGGGAATTCTTGGCTCTTTCAGTCATGGTTATAATGAATAATGCCTTAAAGATCATTGTGGTAGAATGGAACAATCTTTGGGTTTATGAATAAGGGTGGTATAGCTGGGCATTGACATAGATAGACTCTCAGTTTTCTGAAGAATGATGATACTTATATCCATAAAGGCTGTATTAAATTGCACTTTACAAGTGTGTCCCATCCTTACCAGCATGAACTGTCCTTTACATGTTTAATATTTGCCATTCTCAAAGTTCTAAGAAGGAATCAAAAAGTAGTTTTGATTTGGAGTTCTCTGGTGGCTAATGGTATCAAACATTCCTTTAAGTGTTTCTCAGCTACTTGACATATATCTGCTGAGAAATCTTGGCTCATATACATACCTCATTTTTTATTTGGATTATTTAGATTTCCAAATGTAGGCAGGTGTTTTGTTCTACCTGCAGCTCTCCAATAAACACACTGAGGCTTATATTAATTATAAATGCTGAACCAATAGCTCTGCCTTATTACTAACTAGCTCTTACAACTTAAATTAACCCATTTCTATTAGTTGTTGTGCTGCCCAAGGTTTGTGACATTAGCCTATTCATCTTCTCTTCCTTCCTTTCTGTCTGGTTCATGATTTCACTGACTCCACCCTTTTCCCTGAATTATCCTAGTTTGATCCAGCTACGCAACTCTGCATGCCCTGCTATAGTATTTTGAGCTCGATGTTAATGGCTGAGAGTAAAATAAATTCATATTATACAGAAGAGATTTTCCACAGCATACAACACATAGATTTCTTTTAGTTTTTTTTATATACTTTTAATTTAGCCTCTATGGTATGTGGAGTTGTTAAATATCTAACCCCATTTCTTAAGCTGACCCTTTGCCTGATTGACAATGTCTTTGGACTTACACAATCATTGCAGTTTCATGGGGTCCCATTTATTAATTGATTTTCTATTCAGAATGCTGTCCCCTGTGCCAGTGTATTAAAGGCTTTTACACACTTGGTCTTGTTTCTGCTTCAGTGTGTCTGATTTCTGTTGGGGACTTTGACATACTGGGCTTGAGTGTTGTACAGGGGATCTATATGAATCTATTTCAATTTTTCATGGAAAAATTTAGTTTCACTGGTACCATTTGTTGCTGTGTTTTTTTCCCATTTTGTATTTATGAATTTCCTAATCAGAAATCAAGTGTCCACCTGTGTTTTGTTTGATGTCGGGGCTTTTAATTCATTCCATTGTGGCACTTGTCTGTTTTCCTGCAAGTGCCATGCTATTCTTTTACTGTTGAGTTGTTTTACCTAACTTTTTTTTTTATTCATATGAAGTTACAAACTGTACTTTCTCAGTCTTTGATGAAGTGTGTTGTAATTTTTTCTGGGTATTGTGATGGATCTGTACATTATTGTTAGAGGGATGGCCTTTTGACTGTGTTAATGATATTGATAATGAGTATTGGAAATCTTTCCATCTGCTCATATGATCTTCAAACTCTTCCTATACTTAAAGGTTGTTAATCATACAATGTCTCACTTGTTTGTTAAGAATTACTTAAACATATGTTATATTACTTGAGTATGTTGTGAAGAGTGCTGTTTTCTTTACTTCTTCCTCAGTTGTTTGCTGTTTTTATGTAGAAAAACTACTGGTTCTTTGCTTGTTTGGTTGGTTTCTTGTTACTCTATTACCCACTTTATTGAAAGTGTTTATCACCTGTTCTTCCCTTGCAGAGTTTTTAATATCAATTATTAATTGTAAAAATAGTTCAATATCTTCCTTTCAAAATTATACTCCATTGAATATCTTTCAGTTGATTTATTGATCTAACTAGTACTTCAAGTACAATGTTGAGTAGGTATACAGTTGACACCCTTGTCTTGTTTTCCAGGTTTTATCAGATGTAATTTGTGTTTCTCTCTGTTATATTTTATGTTGTCTATAGGCTTGCTGTAAATATTATCCATTATGTAAATATATGCATCTCATATCTCTACTCTATCTAAGATTTTTATGATGTTTGATTTTGTCAAAGGCGTTTTCATCATGTAATGGGATGATTAAAAAAATATCAGGTTTTCAGTTCAGTTAAAACATCTTAGTGCAGAAGAACAAACACTACCAACCCTACTTCTGACAGACAGCTTATCTCCAAAATATACAGAGAACTCAAGAAACCAGTCGCCAAAAAAAAAAAAAAAAAAAAAAAAAAAACAAAAAAACAAATAAACCTATTAAAAGTTGAATAAAAAAAAAAAAAAAACACTGAGGAGAGAATTCTCAATAGAGGAATCCAAAATGGCTGAAAGAAACTTAAGAAAGTGCTCACAATCCTTAGTTATAAGGGAAATGAAATCAAAACAACTCTGAGATATCTTACTCCAGCCAGAATGGCTAAAATTAAAAACACCAATGACAACTTATGCTGAAGAGGATGTGGCAAAAGGGGAACACTCCTCCACTGCATGTGAGAATGCAAACATGTACAACCATTTTGTCGATCAGTGTTGCAGTTCCTCAGGAAAATGGGAATCACTCTACCACATTACCTGGCAATCCCGCTCTTAGGAATATAGCCAAATAATCCACATCCATGCAACGAAGACATATGTTCACCTATGTTCAGAGCAGCATTGTTTGTAATAACAACAACATTGAAGTAACCTAAATGACCTTCAGCTGTAGAATGGATAAAGAAGATGGGGCACATTTCCACAAAGGAATACTATGCTGCAAACACACACACACACACACACACACACACACACACACACACACACACACTGGAATCTTGAAATCCACAGGCAAATGGATTGAACTTGGAGAAACCATCCTGAATAGGTTACCCAGTCAGAAAAAGGGGAGCATGGTATGTACTAACTCATATATGGGTTTTAGACATAGTGCAAGGATCACCAGTGTACAATTCACTATGGCAGGGAAACTAGGATACAAGAAGTATTCCTAGAAGGTCATATAGGGTCCCTCACAGAATAGGAAAGGGACAAGATCTCCTGAGCATATGGGGTGTTGGAAGGGACAACGAATAGAGAAGGACCTATGAGAAACAGAAGAAGAGGAGAGAAAAGCACGTGGGAAGATTGCATCAGGGAAGGAATAAACGAGAGAAAGGGGAGAGAGTGAGAGAAAGAGACAGAGACAGAATGAGAGACACAAAGAGAAACCATAAAAGAGTGAGCCATTATAGGTTTAAAGAGAAAACTGAACCTAGATAAATGTCCAGAGATCTAAAAGTCTGACCCCAACTAACAGTGTGAGGAACAGTGGAAAGGCTATGATAAATGGCCTTCCATGATAATGAGATTGATGAGTAACTTATTCACCATAATAGAGTACTCATCTAGTAGCTGATGAAAACAGAAGGAAACAGCCACAAGTAAACACTTAGCATAACTGGAATCCAGATGCAGAGAGAGAGGACAAGACCAGCCTGCAGTAACACATCTATCTGAACAAAGAAAAGGTAATGGACCACCAAACTGATATCTGAGAATCCATCATGGGACTGAATAGGATCCACTAAACATGAGTTGAACAATGCCTGGACAGTCTAAGCGACCATGGAGAGTGAAACCAGGATGTATCTCTGCTGTACACAAGGACTTTCAGATCACATCTTCCATGAATGGATAATCCCTTAACATAGATACAGGAGAAAAATCTTAGTCCCTACACCACATAAGACACTGCTCAAAATCCTTAGTCATAAGCCCAATGCAAATATAAACAATGCAGAGAAACCATGAGATCAAGCTCCTCTAAAGGTCAGAGAATGAAGAGGAGCTTATTTTACTTTCAATTAAGAGAAAAGGTTATTATTTGATTGCGTATGTAATGACGGTGTCATCCGTCATTTGGTTGCTGAGTGATTGACACAGCAGGAGTTCGGTTCCAGAATCAGTGCCAAGAGAATGAGGGACATTGCTTTCTCCAGTGATTACTGATTACATAATAGTAGATTTTTAACAATCGAATGACTAATGACTACACGATTTAAAAAAAAAAAACTGTATTAATTCGCATCATCAGTTTCTGAGAGGTTGCAACAGAACTGACCCATCAAGGACACAGTGACCACTGATTTTAAAAATGGAATAACAGATTAATCTCCTGATCATGGAGTCTCACCTAATGAACTCTGTCGGGCTGATTACATGATACACCACCACCAACAAATAACACTAAATAACCATATTAGAAATCAGGGTACAGGACTTAATAGAGAACTGTCAATTGAGGGATCCAAAATGACTGAAAGAAACATAAGACACTGCTCAAAATCCTTAGTCATCTTCTTAATGAAAATCACAACAATGATGAGAAACCATGGGATCAAGCTCCTCGAAAGGTCAGAGAATGAAGAGGAGATTTATTATTTTCAATAAAGAGAAAACGTTTATGGTAGAGGCGACTAATTGTATTGATTCCATTCTAGAAATTAGAAAATTGAAGCATAGAAAACAGGATTAAAATACTCATCATTGTACTTGAATGGCATAATGATGCTTTCGTTTTCATGCTTATGTCACTATAGGCAGGTTGTAGCTTGAGAGACCGGTAAATATGTATAACTCAAAAGAAAGAGCCCTGCTTTGATTTTGTGAGAACCTCAGTGAGGCTGTAAAGTTACTTCATCGGTGTTATACTCCTTTTAGCATGTGGGAGGGTCACTAGAATGTGACAGAATGTTGGTTCATAAATGTTGCCTGGCAACCCTGCTTGCATTCTGTATCCTGTATCATGCACCAACGACCAGAGAGCAGCTTCGAGAAAGTATTATCATGGGACATTACAGTCTCCCAAGATAACTAATTCCTAAAACTTTCAATGACAGCATTTGATTCGCCTAACCAAGTTAGAGCCAAATCTCTGGAAGTTGGCCTACAGCTTTTACTGGTTACCAAATTCCAGATTACCTAAACATCAGAGAACATTATCTGTGGAGAAACAGTTCTAAGTCTTCTGTTTATGAATTCTCTCTCTCTTCTAAGAAGTAATACTATGGAAACAAAGATAATAAGACTCACAATTATTCATCAAATGGTGGGTTTGCCATTTTTAACTTCCTTCAGGATGGTGGTAATCCATTTTTTAGAGTAGACATAGGGATTATTGGATTGCAGTCCATCTCTTTTGAGGCAGCCGTCCAACATTAAATATGTGGTGTCTTCTAAAAATCCTGCATACACAATGACATTTCAGCATTTAAACATTTTATTCCTCTACTATACGATTAAATAAGGGTTGAACCTGGGAGTTTCCCACAATCATGTGGCAGTCAGTGAGAGACAATTGTGTCGAGTATGGCAGACCATTTCATCCTCTGACTTTGTTGTTCTTTGATTATTAAAATAGGACATTAGATAATCCCTGATCAGTGGATTCCACGATGTGGGAAGCAATTATTATGGAGCTTCTAAATTTCAATTTTGAAGTTAGAATATTTAAATTAATCATGACAGCATCGTTCACGAGCTTGGTTTGGAGCCACCTTAGGGTAGTGGATGATGTTACATGAACTGATTGTTCGATTATTCATTTATATAAAACAATGATTAAATCATCCATGACACCGGGAATCTGGTGCCATAGATCATCTAATTACATAATTAAAGTATTTAAATTGACAAACCGTGTTAATACCCAAGATAATGTACATAGTTGTATAGTTATGTGAACCAAAAATCCTCCATTCCACAAAGAGACCTGCAAAGCTTCCTCATGTGGAGATAATGTGCAATATCATCACATTTTATGATAAATTGATTCAATCGAGGATGATGACATCCTTCATGACTGGAGTTTGGCCATGCTTCCCTGCCAGTAAAATGCTACATCCCCTATTTATTATGACAGTTAGATATTACTGACTTATTTAATTCTTTAAATTATGTAAACGCCAGACTATGCCATCACCGACTTCGATTAGGGTGCAAACATCTGTCACGGACAAGGTTAGGAAAGTTGTAGATATGGGCCGAGCATTTTCTGAATGATCTATGCCTCTCACAGAGTAAAAGGGATGCTGGATGATAGAGTCCAGAAGATTGCACGGGGCCCTTCGAGAAGTACAAGGACTCCACCAAGGCCAACATGGTGGTCTGGGTGTGGACTACCTGCTCTTCCTCCACATCTTCACATCGGTTTTCATCTACCATGAGAAGAAGTAGTGGCACTACGGGGTTGGCATCATTACCGAGACCTCACAAAAGGATCATGACCCAGAACATGGAAGAACATCTCTCTCTCAGATATGCTGGTTATGCCCCTGCAGTCTGGATTCAACCTGTTGGTGTTAAATTGTCTTTTGTAATTTCTTCCTTCCTTCCTTCCTTCCTTCCTTCCTTTCTTTCATTCTTTCTTCCTTTATTTATTCATTTAAATCAATGTTGTTATCTCTCTAGGGGAGAATTAGGAGATATTATTTCTTTATACATTCATTTTTTGTACATATCTATGATTAAGAACTCAATGAACCTTGAGTATTGAGCAATCATTTAAGCTTCACGGATAATACACCTTCCACTTGTTTAATGATTATTCATTTAATTATGAAAATCTGTCATTATGTATTCAGTGATCACCGGAGTTTTGAGCCTCATTAGGGGAGTCCTTCATGCCAGACCATCACATCATCTAATACTACACGTACTTCCTTAACTGTTAAACTAGGAAATTAAATGACAATTTATCATTTAATTAATGAATTTAAAATACAGGTAATGTTATGGATCATAAGTCCCTTTTGGAGTCAGATTTTGGGAGTTGCTGTAACATCATCTCATTACTTCATCACTTAGCCAGATAAATAGATCTTTACATCAGCGATACGCTTAGGACTTTGGTGCAATTTCGTCAGTGTTAATATAAAATGCCCAATAATTAATTATCAATTTAATTTTTTAAAAACATCACTATTCCAGGAAGAGATCATTCTGACTACTCCATGGTGGATTTATGTATGCACCACCATGTCAATATTCAACCATTTTTCATTGTATCTTAATTATTTAAATCGATGAAAACGTTGTTCTTCTTGACTGGGATCTGGCCATTCCTCCATGGGAGTTAATCGCCTGGCATTATATAATTATCTAAGTACTACTTCCTTGACAATCACTGGAGATTGGTCCATCCAATGAAAGTTAAGTGTGCAGGACTATCCAATTTTTAACTTATTTGATTGCATATGTAATGACGGTGTCATCCGTCATTTGGTTGCTGAGTGATTGACACAGCAGGAGTTCGGTACCAGAAGCAGTGCCTAGAGATTGAGCGACAGTGCATTCTCCAGTAATTACTGATTACATAATAGTAGAATTTTAACAATCAAATGTTTACAGGATTTAAAAAAAAATGTATTATTTCGCATCATAGAGTTTCTGAGATGTTGCAACAGAACTGAACCAACAAGGACACAGTGACCACTGATTTTAAAAATGGAATAACAGAATAATCTCCTGATAAGGGAGTCTCACCTAATGAACTCTGTCGGGCTGATATCATGACACACCACCAACAATAAATAACTCTAAATAACCATATTAGAAATCAGGGTACAGGACTTAATAGAGAACTGTCAATTGAGGAATCCAAAACGACTGAAAGAAATATAAGACACTGCTCAAAATCCTTAGTCATCTTCTCAATGCAAATCGCAACAATGCTGAGGAATCATGGGATTAAGCTCCTCTAAAGGTCAGAGAATGAAGAGGAGCTTTATTTAATTTCAATAAAGAGAAAACTTTTATAGTAGAGGCGATTAATTGTACTGTTTCCATTCTAGAAATTAGAAAATTAAAGCATAGAAAACAGGATTAAAATACTTATCATTGTACTTGAATGGCATAATGATGCTTTCCTTTTCATGCTTATGTCACTATATGCAGTTTCTAGTTTGAGAGACCGGTAAATATGTATAACTCAAAAGAAAGAGCCCTGCTTTGATTTTGTGAGAACCTCAGTGAGGCTGTAAAGTTACTTCATCGGTGTTACACTCCTTTTAGCATGTGGGAGGGGCACTAGAATGTGACAGAATGTTGGTTCATAAATGTTGCCTGGCAACCCTGCTTGCATTCTGTATCCTGTATCATGCACCAACGACCAGAGAGCAGCTTCGAGAAAGTGTTATCATGGGACATTACAGTCTCCCAAGATAACTATCTCTTAAACTTTCAATGACAGCATTTGATTCACCTAACCAAGTCAGAGCCAAATCTCTGGAAGTTGGCCTACAGCTTTTACTGGTTACCAAATTCCAGATTACCTAAACATCAGAGAATATTATCTGTGGAGAAACAGTTCAAAGTCTTGTGTTTATGAATTCACTCTCTCTCTCTCTTAAGAAGTAATACTATGGAAACAAAGATAATAAGACTCACAATTATTCACGAAAAGGTGGGTTTGCCATTTTTAACTTCCTTCAGGATGGTGATAATCCATTTTTTAGGGTAGACAAAGGGATTATTTGATTGCAGTCCAACTCTTTTGAGGCAGCCGTCCAACATTAAATATGTGGTATCTTCTAAAAAACCTGCATACACAATGACATTTCAGCATTTAAACATTTTACTACACTGCTGTGCTATTAAATAAGTGTTGAACCTGACATTTTACCACAGCCATGTGGCAGTTAGTGAGAGATAATTGTGTCGAGTATGGCAGACCATTTCATCCTCTGACTTTGTTGTTCTTTGATTATTAAAATAGGACATTAGATAATCCCTGATCAGTGGTTTCCACAAGGTGGGAAGCAATTATTATGGCCCATCTAAATTTCAATTTAGTAGTTAAAATATTTACATTAATCACGAGAGCATTGTTCACGAGCCTGGTTTGGAGCCACCTTAGGGATGTGGATGATGTTACATGAAATGATAGTTTGACAGGGGACTGACTCGGACCCCCCTGAATATGGGTCTCAGCCAGAAGGTCTGAGCAGTCTAAGAGACCTCAGACAGTGGAGCCAGTATGTATCCCTGGTGCACAAAAGGACTTTGAAAACATATCCCCCATGGAGGGATAACTGCCTTATTCTAGAGATAGGAGAGAAGCCCTAGTCCCTACTTCATAGGACCTGTCAGATCTTCATGACCCCAACTGGATGGCATTCCCCTACATATGGTATTGTGGTGGGGGGTTGGGAGGGGAGGGTGTTTAGAGTGAATGGGAGAGGGCAGAGAGGGCAAAAGGGAGGGAAGGAGGGAGGGAGGGCTGGAGGGGAGGGTTAGAGGGAGGGAGAGGCAACTGGGATCGACATGTAAAATAATAAATTAAAAAAAAAAAAAAACGCTTTGACTCCAAAATTTAAGTTGAAGAACAAGTTACTGGGGAAAAGTATTTCTATTTTTGTTTCCACAGAAAATGAAAAGATGTGGATTCCTTCCAGACTAATGTGGTTTGATCACGCCAGACCGCATGAAACAGAGTACAAGCTGATCCTACATTCCAAACAGCTGGACAAAACAGCCCTGCAGACTACAGCTAGGATATCTGAATCTTTTTTGAATCCCCCAAGACAGCGCCCCTTACCGGCAGGAAGTAGTTTGGAAAGAACGACGCCCAAATTCCCAAATATTGTGTATAAATGTTTGTTTTCATTTAATTGGACTTTGTTATATAAAATCAAATAAAAATAAATAAATAAAAAAGAAATGATAGTTTGATTATTTAATTATATGAAACAATGACTATATCATTCATGACACCTGGAATCTGGTGCCAAAGATCATCTAATTACATAATTAAATTATTTAAATTGACAATCCGTGTTAATATCCAAGATAATATAAATATTTGTATAGTTATGTAAACCAAAAATCCTCCATTCCAGGAAGAGACCTGTAAAGCAACCTCTTGTGGAGATAATGTCCAATATCATCACATTTTATGATACATTGTTTCAATTGAGGATGATGACATCCTTCATGACTGGAGTCTTGCCATGCTACACTGCCAATAAAATACTACATCACCTATTTATTGTGACAGTTAGCTATTACTGACTTATTTAATTCTTTAAATTATGTAAACGCCAGACTATGCCATCACCGATTACAATTAGGGTGCAAACATCTGTCACAGACAAGGTTAGGAAGGTTGTAGATATGGGCCGAGCATTTTCTGAATGATCTATGCATCTCCCAGAGAAAAAATTGCTGGATGATAGAGTCCAGAAGATTGAACGGGCCCCTTCGAGAAGTACAAGGACTTCACCAAGGCTGGCATGGTTGTCTGGGTGTTGACTATCTGCTCTTACTCCACATCTTCACATCGGTTGTCATCTACCATGAGAAGAACTAGTGGCACTAGGAGGTCGGCACCATCACTGAGACCTCACAAAAGGATGACAACCCAGAACACGGAAAAGCATCTCTCTCTCAGATATGCTGGTTATGCCCCTGCAGTCTGGATCCAACCTGTTGGTGTTAAATTTTCTCTTGTGATTTCTTCCTTCCTCCCTTCCTTTTTTCTTTCTTTCTTTATTTAAATCAATGTTGTTATCTGTCTAGGGGAGAATTAGGAGATATTATCTCTTTATTCATTTATTTTTTTTACATATCTATGATTAAGAACTCAATGACCATTCAGTATTGAGCAATCATTTAGGCTTCACGAATAAAACACCTTCCACTTGTTTAATGTTTATTCATTTAATTATGAAAATCTGTCATTTTGTATTCAGTGATCACTGAAGTTTTGTGCCTCATTAGGGGAGTCCATCGAGCCAGACCATCACAACATCCAATACTACACGTACTTCCTTAAGTGTTAAACTAGGAAATTAAGTGATAATTCATCATTTAATTAACGAATTTAAAATACAGGTAATGTTATGGACCATAAGTCCCTTTTGGAGTCAGATTTTGGGAGTTTCTGTAACATTATCTTATTATTTCATCACTTAGCCAGATAAATAGATCTTTACATCAGCGATACGCTTAGGACTTTGGTGCAATTTCGTCAGTGTTAATATAAAATGCCCAATAATTAATTATCAATTTAATTTTTTAAAAACATCATTATTCCAGGAAGAGATCAGTCTGACTACTCCATGGTGGATTTATGTATGCACCACCATGTCAATATTCAACCATTTTTCATTGTATATTAATTATTTAAATCGATGAAAACATTGTTCTTCTTGACTGGGATCTGGCTTTCCTCCATGGGAGTTAATTGCGTGGCATTATTTAATTATCTAAGTACTACTTTCTTGATAATCACTGGAGTTTGGTCCATCTTATGAAAGTTAAATATGCAGGACTATCCAATTTTTAACTTATTTGATTGCGTATGTAATGACGGTGTCATCCGTCATTTGGCTGCTGAGTGATTGACACAGCGGAAGTTTGGTACCAGAAGCACTGCCCAGAGAATGAACGACACTGTGTTCTGCAGTGATTACTGATCACATAATAGTAGATTTTAACAATCAAATGATTACACGATTTAAAAAAACTGTATCATTTCGCATGACTTGTTTCGTAGAGGTTGCAACAGAACTGACCCATCAAGGACACAGTGACTATTGATTTTAAAAATGGAATAACAGAATAATCTCCTGATCAGGGAGTCTCACCTAATGAACTCTGTCGGGCTGATTACATGACACACCACCAACAAAAATAACTCTAAATAACCATATTAGAAATCAGGGTACAGGACTTAATAGAGAACTGTCAATTGAGGAATCCAAAACGACTGAAAGAAACATAAGACACTGCTCAAAATTCTGAGTCATCTTCCCAATGCAAATCGCAACAATGCTAGGAACCATGGGATCAAGCTCCTCTAAAGTTCAGAGAATGAAGAGGAGCTTTTTTTTATTTTCAATAAAGAGAAAACGTTTATGGTAGAGGCGATTAATTCTATTGTTTCCATTCTAGAAATTAGAAAATTGAAGCATAGAAAACAGGATTAAAACAAATCAGGGCTCTTTCTTTTGAGTTCTACATATTTACCAGTCTCTCAAGCTACAGTTTGCCTATAGTGACATAAGGAAGAAAACGAAAGCATCATTGTGCCATTCAAGTACAATGATGAATATTTTAATCCTGTTTTCTATGCTTCAATGTTTAAAATTCTAGAACAGAAACAATACAATTAATCGCCTCTACCATAATCCTTTTCCCTTTATTGAAAATTAAATAAATTCCTCTTCATCCTCTTACCTTTAGAGGAGCTTCATCCCATGATTTGTCAGAGTTGTTTAGATTTTCATTAGGCTGATGATTAAGGATTTTGAGCAGTGTCTTATGTTTCTTTCAGTCATTTTGGATTCCTCAATTGTCTGTTCTCTATTAAGTCCTGTATCCCGCTTTCTAATATGGTTATTTTGTGTTACTTATTGTTTGTGGTGTGTCATGTTATCAGCCCGACAGAATTCATTAGATGAGATTCCCTGATCAGGAGATTATTCAGTTATTCCATTTTTAAAATCAGTGGTCACTGTGTCCTTCATGGGTCAGTTCTGTTGCAACCTCTCAGAACCTGATGATGCGAAACAGTACAATTGTTTTAAAATCGTGTAATCATTTGATTGTTAAAAATCTACTATTACGTCATCAATAATCACTGCATAAGGCAGTGTCCCCCATTCTCTGGGCACTGCTTCTGGTACCGATCTCCTGCTGTGTCAATCCCACAGCAGCCAAATGACGGATATCACCATCATTTTTTACGCAATCAAATAACTTAATAATTGGATAGTCCTCCATACTTAACTTTCATAAGATGGAACAAAACTCCAGTGATTGTCAAGGAAGTAGTTCTTAGATAATTAAATAATACCACAAGATTAACTCCCATGGAGAATGGCCCTACTCCAGTCAAGAAGAACAACATCATCATCGATTTAAATAATTAATATATAATCAAAAATGATTGAATAATGACATGGTGGTGTACACTTAAATCCCACATGGAGTAGTCAGACTGATCTCTTCCTGGAATATTGAAGTTTTTAAA
This sequence comes from Phodopus roborovskii, assembly GCF_943737965.1. Classification (NCBI taxonomy): domain Eukaryota; kingdom Metazoa; phylum Chordata; class Mammalia; order Rodentia; family Cricetidae; genus Phodopus; species Phodopus roborovskii. The sequence goes on along the minus strand of NW_026126751.1, from coordinate 48,884 downwards.
AAATTAAATTGATAATTAATTAGTGGGCCTTTCATAGTAACACTGACGAGATGGCACCAAAGTCCTAAACCTATCGCTGATGTAAAGATCTATTTACATAGCTAAAGGATGAAGTAATGAGATATTACATCATCAACTCCCAAAATCTGACTCCAAAAGGGACTTGTGGTCCATAACATTGCCTGTATTTTAAATACGTAAATTAAATGATGAATTATTACTTAATTTCCTAGTTTAACAGTTAAAGAAGAAAGTGTAGCATTAGATGACGTGATGGTCTGGTACAAAGGTCTCCCCTAAGGAGTCTCAAAACTCCAGTGATCACTGAATACATAATGACAGATTTTCATAATTAAATGAATAAACATTAAACTAGTGGATAGTGTTTTATGCGTGAAGCCTAAATGATTGCTCAATATGTAAGAGACATTGAGTTCTTAATCATAGATTAGAACAAAAATGAATGAAGAAAGAGATAGTTTCTCATAATTCACCCCTAGAGAGATAACAAAATGATATCAATATTGATTTAAGTAAAAAAAGGAAGAAAGAAAGAAAGAATTCACAAGATACAATTTAACACCAACAAGGTGGATGCAGACTACACTCTACCTGGAGTAGAAAAAGACAGATTTGAATAATGAAATAATCAGATAGTTAGATCGTCTGTCACACTTGAGTCACACAAGGTGGCGCCAAACTTCAGGGATCACAGATTGTATAATGAAAGGATTTAATAATTACATCTTTAAATATGTAAGCCGTTGACCTCTTTTTGTATCATCAATTCCTGAGCAGACTTGCCAGGTATGAAACTGTATGCTGTCATCATGCATTTTTAAAATGCCATCAGTTAATCGTCAGATAATCACACTGTCTTGCCTGATGAATTCTGTTGGCCTGACATCATCACAAGCACCTGAATCTCTGTTGTGGTGAGGAAGGACGTGAGATAATGGGCCCAATCCTGGCATAGCAGTAGTAGCCACAATGTTGATAACAGCTGAAAAGATGGCTGCAGCAGGGGCATCACCAGCATAGCTGAGAGAGAGAGAGGTTCTTCCGTGTTCTGAGTCGTCATCCTTTTGCCAGGTCTCGGTGATGGTGCCGACCTCCTAGTGCCCCTCCTTCTTCTCATGGTAGATCACAACCAATGTGAAGATGTGGAGGAACAGCAGGTAGTCAACACCTAGTCCACCATGCCGGCCTTGGTGAAGTCCTTGTACTTCTCGGAGGGCACCGTGCAACCTTCAGGACTCAATCACCCAGCATCCCTCGTACTCTGGGAGATGCATAGATCATTCAGAAAATGCTCTGCCCATGTCTGCAACTTTCCTAACCTTGTCCAAGATAGATTTTTGCACCCTAACCATAATCGGTGATGGCACTGTCTGTCGTTTACATAATTTAAAGAAATTAGTCAGTAATAGCTAACTGTCACAATAAATAGGGGATTTAGCATTTTACTGGCAGGAAAGCATGGCCAGACTCCAGTCATGAAGGATGTCATCATCATCAATTGAGTCAATGAATCATAAAATGTGAAGATATTGTACATTATCTCCACAAGAGGGAGCTTTACAGGTCTGTTCATGGAATGGAGGATTGTTGTTTACATAACTATACAAATATTTACATTACCTTGGGGATTAACACAGATTGTCAATTTAAATTCATTAATTATGTAATTAGATGATCTTTGGCAACAGATTCCAGGTGTCATGGATGATATAATCATTGTTTTATATAACTAAATAATCAAATAATGAGTTCATGTAACATCATCCACTTACCTGAGGTGGCTCCAAACCAGGCGCATGAACGATGCTGTCATGATTAATTTAAATATTTTAACTACATAATTGATATTAAGATGTATAATAATTGCCTCCCACATTGCGTCACCACAATCCACTGATCATGGATTATCTAATGTCCTATTTTAATAATCAAATAACAACATAATCAGAGGATGAAATGGTCTGCCATACCACACAAAATTGACTCTAGGTTGACTCCCACATGATTGTGGGAAACTCCCAGGTTCATCCCTTATTTAATCGCAGAGTAGAGTAGTAACATGTTTAAATGCTGAACTGTCATTGTGTATGCAGGGTTTTTAGAAGATCCTACATATTTCATGTTGGACGGCTGCCTCAAAAGAGATGGACTGCAATGCAATAATCCCTAAGCCTACTCTAACAAATGGATTATCACCTTCCTGAAGGAAGTCAACAATGGCAAATTTACCTTTTGATGAATAATTGTGAGTCTTATTATCTTTTGTTCCATAGTTTGACTTCTTAGGAGAGAGAGTATTCATAGACAGAAGACTTTGAACTGTTTCTCCATAGACTACGTTCTCTGATGATTAGGTAATTTTGAATTTGGTAACCAGTAAAAGCTGTAGGCACACTTCCAGACGTGTGGCTATGACTTGTTTAGGTGAATCAAATCCTGTCATTAAAAGTTTAAGGAGATAGTTATCTTGGGAGACTGTAATGTCCCATGATAACACTTTCTCGAAGCTGCTCTCTGGTCCATGGCCCATGATACCAGGATACAGAATGCAAGCAGGGTTGCCAGGCAACATTTATGAACCAAAATTCTGTCATTTTCTAGTGCTCCTCCCCTATGCTAAAAGGTGTATACTCACCGATGAACTAACCTTACAGCCTCACTTAGTTTCTCACAAAAACAAATCAGGGCTCTTTCTTTTGAGTTTTACATATTTACCAGTCTCTCAAGCTACAGTTTGCCTATAGTGACATAAGCACGAAAACGAAAGCATCATTGTGCCATTCAAGTACAATGATGAGTATTTTAAACCTGTTTTCTATGCTTCAATTTTCTAATTTCTAGAACGGAAACAATACAATTAATCGCCTCTACCATAATCCTTTTCCCTTTATTGAAAATTAAATAAATTCCTCTTCATCCTCTTACCTTTAGAGGAGCTTCACCCCATGGTTTGTCAGAGTTGTTTAGATTTTCATTAGGCTGATGATTAAGGTTTTTGAGCAGTGTCTTATGTTTCTTTCAGTCATTTTGGATTCCTCAATTGACTGTTCTCTATTAAGCCCTGACCCCGCTTTCTAATATGGGTATTTAGAGTTATTTATTGTTGGTGGTGTGTCATGATATCAGCTCGACAGGGTTCATTAGATGAGATTCCCTGATCAGGAGATTATTCAGTTATTCCATTTTTAAAATCAGTGGTCACTGTGTCCTTCATGGGTCAGTTCTGTTGCAACCTCTCAGAACCTGATGATGCGAAACAGTACAATTGTTTTAAAATCGTGTAGTCATTCGATTGTTAAAAATCTACTATTACGTCATCAGTAATCACTGCATAAGGCAGTGTCCCCCATTCTCTGGGCACTGCTTCTGGTACCGATCTCCTGCTGTGTCAATCCCACAGCAGCCAAATGACGGATATCACCATCATTACTTACGCAATCAAATAACTTAATAATTGGATAGTCCTCCATACTTAACTTTCATAAGATGGAACAAAACTCCAGTGATTGTCAAGGAAGTAGTACTTAGATAATTAAATAATACCACAAGATTAACTCCCATGGAGAATGGCCCTACTCCAGTCAAGAAGAACAACACCTTCATCGATTTAAATAATTAATATATAATCAAAAATGATTGAATAATGACATGGTGATGTATACTTCAATCCCACATGGAGTAGTCAGACTGATCTCTTCCTGGAATATTGAAGTTTTTAAAAAATTAAATTGATAATTAATTAGTGGGCCTTTCATAGTAACACTGACGAGATGGCACCAAAGTCCTAAACCTATCGCTGATGTAAAGATCTATTTACATAGCTAAAGGATGAAGTAATGAGATGATATTACATCATCAACTCCCAATATCTGACTCCTAAAGGGACTTGTGGTCCATAACATTGCCTGTATTTTAAATATGTAAATTAAATGATGAATTATTACTTAATTTCCTAGTTTAACAGTTAAAGAAGAAAGTGTAGCATTAGATGACGTGATGGTCTGGTACAAAGGTCTCCCCTAAGGAGTCTCAAAACTCCAGTGATCACTGAATACATAATGACAGATTTTCATAATTAAATGAATAAACATGTCTGTTTTATGAGAACATACTGTAGTTCCTCCTACAGGTATTCTCAAGGGTATAACCTTATTTTCAAACACCATGAACTGTCACAAACTCACACTGACATCACATAAGTAAAATTAAATCAAATCTCTAAACATATTTTCATATGTGCATATTTTCTCTTGTGAGCACTCATTCCTGTAATTAAATTATTTAAACTGACAGTTCTTGTTAGTACCCAAGGTAATGTAAATATTTGTATAATTATATAAACCAATAATCCTCTATTCCATGTCTTCCTACTCTTCAAGCCTTGCGCTAAGGAATTTTTTTTTTTTTTTTTTTTTGCATTTTGCCAATGAGGGAAAATGTTTGCATTGTATCTGTCATGTATAATAATTTTTGCATGGGATTTCCTATTTGCTGGCTGATTATTCTTTTCTCCACCAAGGCATGTTTCTGGTGCACAGTGTTATTAAACTTTAATAAGCATCGCTCAAGTCTTTCTCAGCTTGTTGTTTGTATTTACATTCCCACATGGTATGTGTGTCTGTGTGTGGTGTGAGTGTGTGTGTGCAAGCATGCAGGTGTGTGCATGTGAGTGTGTGTGTGTGTGTGTGTGTGTGTGTGTGTGTGTTTGTAGAACAGAAGACAACTTTTGGGGACTATTCTCCCCACCATGAATCTCACACATTTAACTCATATCCTGTAGACTGGATTTTGAAAATGATTTTATCCCAATTTCCCTTTCTAATCTGGCCTGTTTGCATCTTGATTCTTTGTTGAGTTTATTCTTTCATAACTTTTAATAAAAATATTTGCTTTTGTTATATGAATTTTGTCTGCATGAATGTATACAATGCGTATGACTGCCTGAAGAAGACACAAAAGAGCACTGGATTACATAGAGCTGGAGTTATAGGCTGTTATAAGTCAATAGACATGGATACTGGGAAATGAACACAGGTATTTGACAATAGCAGTAAGTACTCTTTGCCTCAGACCTAGCTGTACTATTCCTAATTCATATTTGTAATTAAAATGTTTTTTCTTGTATAATGTTAATTACATGGTTTTTATTTTTGTTTTGTTTTTGTTGTCAAGCACATGCCTGTGCACATGTGCTACCACACAGACTTTAACAATCCAAGGAAACTTTCTGGAGATGGTTCTAGCTTCTTTCACTTTGGGTCACTGGAATTTAACTCAGGTTGTCCAGTTTTGTGAGAAGTGCCTTTTCCCAATTATCTACCTTAAAGGCCAATAATTTTAAATTTTGGTTTAGTTTAAATACAGAGTTAAATATAGGGTTTCATCGTGGCATCTTTATATACATGTGATTATGTGCTTCCTTGTCTGTTTTCTTCCCACAACACTCTCCTCTTTGACCCTCCCCATCTCTAAGTGATTCAATTTCTTCTCTCATGTACTTTTAAAACATATTTACTAGTTATTTAAAGTAAACTTTGCAAGTTTGCAAGTAAGCTTGTTGAATGATTTTTGTATCTATCAAAATAGGCTTCAAAGAAAAATTAATCAAAAGAGATGGGGAAGAACAATTCCTATTCAAAGAAAAACTCCACCAATATGACATTTGATATTGCCCCAAACACAAGATTGGGAAATATACCCAAGAGGATTAGACAGCAAGAAGCTATTAAATCAGGGTTAAAATTAACAAAATAGAAACAAATAAAAATAAAATTATTCAAAGAAAAACATATTTTTTTGAAAAATCAATAGATGGATGAAACATTATCAAAATTAACTTAGAGATACAGAGATAATATAACAATTAATAAATTCAGAAATTAAAAGGGGACATAATAGTAATCAACAACACCATAGAAAATACTTTAAAAACACCTCATTCACCCAAAGTGGGAATAGTAAACAAATACATATTTTTCTTGGTAGGTACCACATATCAAAGTTCAATGAAAACAGCATGGAGAAATTAAATAGAGACCTATTACCCATAACGAAACAAAATGAATCATTACAAGCCTCTCAACTAAAAATAAATATATAAATAAATAAATAAATAAACAAACAAAAGCTGAGTGCAAGTTTGTTTTAGCATTGGGTTTTTACCAGACTCAAAGAAAGAGTTACAAATGGTACTCCTCAATGTATCCCATGATATAAAAACAAATGAAACTTTACCCAATTTATTTTATGATGCCACAGGTACACAAATATCCATGTGTTCAGGCTCTTTTTTCAAATAATCGTAGATAATTTATGTCAGATGCTACTACATCATATATCTTGAACCTAATGCATGGTACAGTGGATATTTGTGTTTCTGGATAGCCCTTAATATTTTGAATATTTCAACCAGGTAGACAGTTTCTGGGGATTCCAATTTCAAAAATCCATAGCAATTCTGCCTGATGACCTTGAGATCATTAACCAAACTCAGCACAAATGTCCAGAGCTGTGGGAAATATAAAGATAATTAGAGACCAATTTCTCTCATGAGCATAGGTGAACAAATAAAAACCCTTACAAACAGATTCCAAGAACACTATAAAAAGATCATGCAATCCAATAAAAGAGGCCTCATTTGACATAGGGTGTAATAGTACATCTACAAAAAATAGTAAATATAATCAATCCTCTATAAAAGAGGAGAGAGAGATAAATTCAAATTCAGGCTGATAAACCTGGACAACAAGGCAAGGTTGTAAACTCTATATCTACTCAATATTCTAATTGAAGTTCTAGTTAGAGCAATGAATCATTGAAAGATATCAATGGAATATAATTTGGAATGGAAGATGCTGGACTACTATTACTTACAGGTACACATCAACGACATTAAAACTCAGCAAGGGAAGAACAGGTGATAAATACTTTCAATAAATTGACTGGGTAGCACAGTAACAATAAAGCAACCAACCAAACAAACAACAAATAGTAGTACTTCCATGTAAAAAAAAAAAAAAAAAAAAAACAAACAGCCTAAGCAAGACATAAAGGAAACAGCAGTCATCACAACAGCCTCAAATAATATAAAATATGTTCAAGTAATTCCAATAAAGCAAGTGAAAGAATGCATGTGAAACACCTTTAAGTATATGAACAAAGAGTTTGAAGAAGATATGAGCAGATGTAAAGATTTCTAGTGCTCATGATCAGTAGCATTAACCCAGTCAAAAGGCCATCCCTCTAACAACAATTTACAGATTCACCACAATATCCATAAAAGTTACAACAAACTTCATTAAAAACTTAGAAAATACAGTTTGTACCTTCATATGAAAAACAAAAAGCATAGGTAAAACAACTCAACAGTAAAAGAATAGCATGGCTCTGTCCAGAAAACAAACATGTTCAACAATGGAATGAATTAAAGACCACGGCATATAATCAAAACACAGGTGGAAATTTGAATTCTGATGAGGAAATTCAGAAATAAAAAATGGAAAAACAAAATAGCACCTTCAAAAATGGTACAGCTAAAACTGAATTTTTATATGAAGATTTGAAATAGATTCATATACATCCACCTGCACAAGACTCAAGGCCAAATGTGTTAATTTTCCCAACAGAAAATCAGACACACTAAAACAAAATCAAGACCAAGTGTGGAAAACTGGCAAAGGAGACAACTTCCTGGACAGACCAACAATTAATAAATGGGACCTCATAAAACTGCAAGGAATGTGTAAGACCAAGGACACTTAACTGTGAAAGCAATGACATCATGAAAAAAAAATTGATTTCCGCAGTTCCTAATGCTAATGCCAACTACAATAAAAGCAGGGAACAAAACCCCTTCTTTCCACCTCCCTTTTTGTACTGTGACCACCATTGCATTGGTCAGTGAACTCAGTTCATACACAGGTCCCTCTTCATGGGTAAGTCCCTCTTAAAATCAGAGGGATTAGAAGAAACACAGCTCCTGTGGTATTTTCTGTTTCACAAAACAGTGAGTGTCCTGCCTGGAAGCAATGCAAAATTGTCTATCCAGGACAAAGCACCAGAGTCTGGATTAAAACTACAAACAACTCATCAATTAAATAGTGTCAGGCAAGCCTGAGCCACAGGACTCATTAGTATAAACAACTTGTTCCTAAGTTTCCTAATGCTGTGTCACTGTTATACAGTTGTTTCTTCCTGTTCTGGCAACAACACAACTATAAAATTGCTTTTACTACTACCTCATAACTGCTACTATTATGAATCATATATATCTGTGTTTTCTGATTCTAAACATCTATATGGAAGTCCATCCTAATTGGAAAGTGAATACTGAGTAGTTTAAACTTCCCACACATCAATTCTGTCAGTTTTCATTCACATGGAAAAAATGACTGCATGCTGCTAAGGAGACATGAGTGACAGGGTATGGTGAGAAGAAATTATAAGACAGCATTGTTCAAAGTCATGTGCTACATGTGAAGAAGAAGAAACTTATCCCAGTTTGGCTGGAGATTTGTGCCACATTCAACAGCAAATCCCTTGCTAATGTGAACCATTGGATTTGGTTATTAAAGGAAGTATACAAATGTTGAAGGAGGATAATCAGACAATAAATCACAAGAGGAATGCAGAACAACTCAAAAACATTGTAAACAAATCCACAGTGGCCTTGGTACAGACAACCACAATCCCAATACTTGGAAATTATGAAATCACAACTCTGCTATATTCTGGGCCTTTTCCATCATGGTAACTCCAGCAGCTGATTGCCTACCATTTTCCCCTTCAATGTACACTAGAAACTATTCCTCCTATTTTGATTTGAATGCCGGAGACATGGTCCACATGGAATTACTTTTCTGGTAACTGCAATGGATATATGACTACTGGACTCAAATATGTAATTTGAAAACTCAGAGATGGTACAGCCCATTAATTTAAGTATTTAGTTTGTAAAATAAGAGGGAAGTAAGTTCATTGATCTGGGGAACAAAAGGCTGGGAACAAAAGTCACCTGAGCTGACAAAAGAGTGCTGTCTCAGAAACATTTTCTATAATTATGGAGATACAGCTTTAATATGTCTTCCAAGGCAGAATTCACTCCACATATTTAAATGAGTAACAAACCCAAATATCTTTAAGAACTCTGAGCATCAATCTCAAAGAGGTGATGTTGTGCAATTTTATTTTAGTATATATTAATCTCTTCATGCCTATGAACATATTTTAAATGATGGTGGGAAAGGTGATGTTGAGTTTATTTGGCTCTAGGAAGCTGTGGTTATTTGAATGTCTAGAGCATCCTGATGGTCTAATGAAGTGCTGACTGACCAAGAACAAGACAGAAGAGAGGATAGGCAGGGCTGGAAGGCAGATAGAATAAATAAATATGAGAAGGGCAGCACAGAATGAATATGAGAAATACAGCAGAAGAGATGAAGGGGCAAGGAAAGCACATACAGGTATCTTAAGACAGAGCAAGAGTAAATAAAAATATGATACACAGAAGTAAGGAATGAAAAAAATCACAGAGGCCAAAGGTGGATGGGGTAACTTAAAGATAAAAAAATTCAGCCAAAAAAAAAAAAAAAAAAAAAAGTCAAGGTAAGCAAGTACAGGTATTCACAAGTAAGAATAAGCTCCAGTGTGTTATTTATTTGGAAGCAGGATGGGGAACCCTCCCAAAAGACTGAATTGCAAAAATCACAAAAATAAGACAGTCTAGAATCAATTTTCCATGCCATGTATGATATCATCCTTAATCCTGTATTAGGTTCAGTCCAAAGGATATACTTCTAACAATTTAAAAAGGGATAGAAGAATTTATGTGCAGCCACTAAGACGGTTGAAGACTTACAGAGAAAAAAAAAAATCTCTGTAAAAAAAAAAAAAAAAAAAAAATTCGACCTTAAATTGTGACCTACAATATAGAGGTTTCTCAATACATTTTAAAAATGTATCAGAGCCTGTGAATTACACACACACAAAGGATGAAAGACACAAATACAGAAAACATTAAGGACAAGTCACATGTCTATACCATGTCCTTAGACCAAAATTCCTTTTGAGTTATTTTAACTTCAGATTATGGCTGATTTTTACCTCTGAGCATTATGCCTCACAGAAAGCCATGTTTGCTTCTGTGCAGGACCAGGAGTTCATCTAAACTAAGTCTTCCTGATGTCTAGGACAGGGCTGTGACATCACTGTAGAGAATTCCCTTTTTAAGCTTTAGTTTATGTAATGTATATGACTGTCTGCTCCCGTGCATTTGTGCACGGTACCTGCAAAGAAGTGGTGGAAGATGTCATTCTGTAAATATGGTTCTGTAATTGGTTAATGAATAAAGCACTGTTGGCTAATACCAAAGCAAGATAGGTGAGATTGGAGACTAGGAGGACAAAGGGAGAAGTAGGGAGGAGATTCAAGATGTAAGATACAAAGAGAGCAGAGTGCTGGCCCCTCACTCTGCTAAGATAAGTCCACATGGAAATACTTAGATTAATAGAAATGGTTTAATATTAAGACACAGCTAACCAATAAGAAATGCTAGTAACAGGCTAACAACTTTATATCTAATACAATGCCTCTGTGTGTTACTTGGGGGCTGGTGCAGCAGTGAGAACAGGAAAACCACTCATAACAGGATGTTTGTCTGAAGCCACCTAAGCAAAGTACCTGCAAAGGGTAGGACAGGGTACCATCTCCCTTTAACTCAAGTTAGAGAAGATGGCTGTCTGTCATGGTTTCTGGTAATGGAACATGTGTCCTCTGTAACAACAACCAGTGCTGTTGACTCCTAAGCTATATTTCTAGTCTGCTTCATTATTTAAAATTTATTCTCATGCCTTTTATTTAAACTGTATTTCACCAATTTACCCCTTCATGTCTTTTCTCCATTCCTTCGCATATTCTTCCCTTGAAATTCCTTTCTTGTTAAGCATGTATGAATGAATTTGTATGCACAAACATGCCAATGAAAACCAATTGAGTACAATTCTGCTGATTGTGTATATATGGTTGAGCACTGAACATGTGGTATTGGACATGCAATCAGGGAGCTCCTCCTTTCCAGAGGCTAATACTTTCAGGAGTAAGGGTATGGACACAAAGTGATCTGGGCTACCTTAGTCAGGAATCAGTATCAAGAATAAGAAAGATGGGGTGGTAATTAGCTTAGCTAACAATTGCTTGTGACATGGCCCTGAATTCCTAGAGCTTTGGGGAAGACTATGGATACTGTCCTGATCTAGTCACAATCTGCCTTTGTTCTTTGGTCCTTCCACCACACCCAATGAGAGACAGGCCAGCTGCTGGCACCACCCATTTCCTCCAAGAAGACTGAAGAACACTGAAGAAGCTCCACCCACAAAAGCGGCAATGCTAGCCACTAGGCAATCCTGCCTTGCATCTCAATTGCTGCAAAGGACTCTAAGGACCGTGGACAAGAGGGCAGTGGAATCGACTTTTTCCACGTTGCTTGGGCCAACGCTAGGTAAGGCTTCCAAAAGCTCCTAATCCACAGGTTTCGTGCCATCAGCAGAAGGCAAACGTCCTTAAAGCCTCTGACTTCAACAACTGTGGAGGACCTGGGGTGGCTGTCCATACTGCCATCTAGTAAGACCCTGTTACTCTAATCAGTATCCTTCTCAAGAACTCTGATGCTTTTGACAGATGGTAGCTTTGTCAGCTTAAAGCAGCAGCCAAGGCTCCAAGTGTTACAAAACAGATTTCAAAAATGGAAATTTTAAGGTTGCTACTGTTTATAGACTTAACATTAATCAATAAAGTTTTAACAGTATTAAATACCATACTATGCCACTATATGATCAGAACTAAGTATAAACTTACAATTAAGGTGCTTTTCATTGTGCTAAAAATTTGCCAGTTGTATGTGTTAATTCTTTCATCCAAATCATTTATAACATGAGTATGCTGCTAGTGTGTCTTAATATTTATGTTTTTGCAAAATCAAAGGATTCTTTTAAGTTCGAGGGAGCTGAATTGGATCCATTTACAGGTCAGATCCACTCCAAATAATTATTAGTCAACTTTTCCCTGGCCTTGGGACTTCCTAACCTTGTCCTGGGAATTCCTTGGGAGCCCCTCCCCCACCTTACTTCTCCCATTAAATACTTAGACCTAATGTACAAAAACTTAACCTTGTTCTCTGCTCTGCTAACATCTTGTCAGATCTTAAAGAGATGCCAGAGCTCCATACTGTCAGAACTCTGATGAAACAACCAGCTACCAGGACATGGCAACATCCCAGCTTTCTTGGATCAACCAATGATGATCTAAGCCCCCAAGTCAGCAGGAAGTCGTCTCGAGAACTCAATGTCTTTATTCCCTAACCTGCCACGCCCAACCCCCACCATTTTAATAACAATAAGAGGTAGAAATGTCAGGAACTAGCAGCCAGCTGACCACCCCCCCCCCCACGACGATGGGCGGGACACTCATGGCCATGTGATCCCTATGTCAGCCTAACTTGGTGGCTCAAAATTTACCTGGATGCCAGAGGACTCAGTTATGCATGTGCAAGCCCCCCTTTTAAAGCAAGCTTGCAAAGGGTGACTCTCACTCTTGCTCTCCCTCTTGGTCTCCCTCTCTGGCCTCTGTCTCTCTCTCTCCTGCTTTCGGTTGGCCACCTCTTTCTCTCCCTTCTCTCAATAAACTCCACATGGGCACTGAGTCTCATATTTGTGTTTCTTAGGCATTAGCTGCAGCAAAAGCACAACATTAGTGCCAAAACCCAGGCAGGCTCTCCTTGAGTGTCACTGGCAGCTGTCTGCTGGTGGGCAGCCAGCCAGAGATACTTGAGATCCTGTTTCTGATACCAGGGGTTGCCTCAATCCCCCGTTCACTGGAAATACCACCCCACACTGGCTTCGATTAGGTAAGGTACCCTTTTAAATTTTAACCCATTTCCTTAAGGTCGGGTACATTCCTCAAGGGTGGAAGACATACAGCCCAGGGCTCCGCTCTTGGACTGCTGAGTCCTTCCGGCCTCTGTTGGCCCTGGCAACATTTTCAGGCTGACAAGCTTCGAATAATGCTCTGCCATTCTCGCTTATGGTGTGGCCACACTGTTGAGTTCCAAGACTGCATGTTCACTTTCTCTCCCATTTTATTCCCATTGGGAATAAACCGGACAAGAAAATACACCCCACCACTCCACTGGGATGCCTGATAGAAAATGTAAAACCCTTTCACTTAATGCCACTTGTAAAGGTACCCAGACTTATTTACTTTTGTACTGAAACATAGCCTAGATTCCCCTAGAAAATAATTCAAATTGGCCACATAAACGGCTCTCTAGATCCCAATATTTTACAGGATCTTTCAAATTACTGCCAGCGAACAGGTCGATGGAAGGAGTTTTTTCTATATCTCTGCTAAACATTCTGCTAAACAATCTTTCCCTAAATTTGTTTCAGTTCTCTTCCCACCACACTCAAATTTTCCTGCCTGTCCTAGCTGCAATCTGTCTCAGTGCGGTGGTCTGAGCTGAGGCAGCATCTGCTTTAGACAAAATTACATCTCAAAACTTTACAATTTCTGCCAACTGTTGAGAATATGTTTATGGAAGTCACCATCTTGACCATGTGGCCTAGCTTTACCCACCATGGTTCTTCTTTCTGCTTCATCAGCCATCTAGGCAGAAGGAGTCTAGCCAGCTTCTGCCGCCAACAAAACCTGTAATTCATTTACCTTTTGCCTTTTATTCTTAGTGTGTAATATCTGTTTTCTCTGACTATGTTATATATAGCTTCACACTCCAGTCCTTCTCAATTTACCCAGTCCTGTATAATATATCTGTACACTTGATTTCAACTTAACTTTAAGTAAATGTAAGCTAACTTCATATAACTTAAATTCAACTGTTCTAAGTCTCAGATATTTCTAAATTATTATGTGCCTTTAAATGGTGGTAAACATTTAAGGTTATAAATGTCTATTTCAAGCTAAGAAAATATTTATGCCAACCAGTCTTTCCTATAAGCTGTATATAAATGTTAAGCCTCTATTATCAAAGGGAGTATTTCTCTACCTCTTTGTCCTTTACAGTTATATGTCTAACCTACTAAGTTAAAACCATTTACAGTCAGGCTGCATGGGTCTGAGTAAAACATCCCCCCACAGACTCTCAGCTTAGATCCAGTTTTCCAGACAAATTAATTAATTACAGGGATAAAGACATACCTATCCACCTATGTGCTTAAGGCAAGTAACTAAAGACTATTTTGTATACTAAAGTATGCTAAACAGTCAGACAGCCCTCAAATGCTCAGAGATATAGAGAATATGGCATTTAAAAGGTTTCATTAAAAAGCTTTTATAACAGAGAGACAGGCCAGTTGCTTGCACCACCCATTTTCTCCAAGAAGAGTGATAGACACTGAAGAAGCCACCCACAAAAGTGGCAACACTAGCCACTGAACAATCCTGCCTTGCATCTCAACTGCTGCAAAGGGCACTAAGAACTGTGGACAAAAGGGCAGTGGAGTCGATCTTCTCCACGTTGCTTGGGCTAATGGTAGGTAAGTCTTCCAAAAGCTCCTAATCCACAGGTCTCATGCTTTCAGTGGAAGGAAGACATTTTTAAAGCCTCTAAGCTCAACAACTGTGGAGGACCTCAGGGTGGCTGTCCATGCTGCCAGCTAGTAAATCCCTGTTACTCCCTAATCATTCAGGTAAAATTTTATCCATCTCAAGAACTCTGATGTTTTTGATGACTTGTAGCTTTGTCAGCTTACAGCACTATCCAAGGCTCAAATTGTTACAAAACAGATTTCAAAACTGGAAATCTTAAGGTTGCTAGTATTCATAGCCTTAACATTAATCAATAAAGTTTTAATAAGCTATTAATCCAATTCTGAGGGAGTACTAAACATCATACTATGCCATTATTCGATCATAACTGTAACTATAAGCTCACAATTAAGGTTCTTTTCATTGTGCTAAGAATCTGCCAGTTGTGTTAATTCTTTCAGCCAAATCATATTAACATGTGTATGCTGATAAAGTGTCTAATATTTATGTTTTATGAACCCAAAGATTTTTTTGGGTTCCAGGTAGCAGAATTGGATCCATTTACAGGTCAGATTCACTCCAAATAATTATTACTCAACATTTTCTTGGTGTGACTTCCTAACCTGGTCCTGGGACCCCCTTGGGAGCCCCTCCCCCACCTTACTTCTCCCATTAAGTAATAAGACCTAAGAGACAGAAACTTAACCTTGTCCTCTGCTCTGTTAACATCTTGCCAGGTCTCAAAGAGATGCCAGAGCTCCATACAGTCAGGGCTGCAATGAAACAACCAGTTACCAGGACGTGTCAGCACCCCAGCTTTCTCGGATCCCCCAAAGATGATCTATGCCCCCAAGTCAGCAGGAAGAAGTCTTGAAAACTCAAAGTCCTTATTCCCTTCCCTGCCACACCCAACCCCCACCTTATTAATAACAATAAGAGGTGGGAATGTTAGGAACTAGCAGCCAGCTGTCCCCTGCCCCCAATGATGGGCAGGACACTCATGGCCTTGTCAAGACTATGTCAAGCTTTACCTAGCGGCCAGAACACTCACTTATGCATGTGCAAGCCCTCCCTTTAAAAGCAAGCACACCCCTCTCTCTGGTGTCTCTCTCTCTGCCTCCCTCTTGATCTCTGTCTCTCTCCCATTTTCCTTGGGCAACAGCTACCCCCTTTCTCTCCCCTCTCTCAATAAACTCAACGTGGGCACTAAGTCTCATTTATGTGTTTTATAGGCATTAGCTACAGCAAAGGAACAACAATAATAAATTAATAATGACAGTACTAATAATAACGATGATGATAATAATAACAAAATAATAGTGACACTGATAATGATAATAAAAATAATAATAACAACAGCAGCAGCAATGATAGAATACTAAAAATAACGATAACGATAATAATAATGGTAATAATAACAATATTATTGTAAGGCCCTCAGAATGAGGAGTCTTCCAGGTTCAAAGGATACCCCAAGAACTCAATATCCAGTCCAGTTGCTGCAAAACGAAAGAGGCTTCACTGAACAGGAAACGTTTGAGCAAACGGGCTCCTCCAGCAAGCAGGCTAGGGAGAAGCCCCCTCCCCTGGGCCCAGGTGTTTTTAAAGGCAAACCCACTAGCTTAGGGAGGGGGTGGGACCCTCTGTCCACTGAGTATGTGACCCTTGGATGTCGGACGGTCTCGCTATTAGAGTCAACAGACCTTAGGGCCTCAGGGTGTGCTAATTAATTTTGTCTGGGCAAACCAGCTGCAGCTATCTCTTTGTTTCCTAAGGACCCTATTCGCCACCTGTTGACTCACAGGAAAGGAGGGACAGAAAGGAGGGGCAGTGTGAATTCTTCTCATCTCAGGGCCTGGTGAGAGGAAGCTAGCAAATTCCAAGAAACAGATATTGGTTAGCTTTCCAGGTCAGACCGTCCTTCATTTAACTTCACTTTTTGGTTTTTCACTATTAATAATAGTAATAATAATAGCACGAATAACAAGACTGATAAATAATTATTAACGGTAATATAAATAACAACAATAATGATAAATGTTAATAACAATGATGATGATAACAGGATTAGTAGTAATAATAATAACAAAATAATAATAAACACAACTCTGTCAGTCACCGCCTCCCCGGGAATCTAACACCGGGAGACCCGCATTGGCCATTGGGGCAGCATGGGACACACAGGAAACTCTGGCTCAGAAAAACCCAGAACAATATCAAACAAACAGAAAGAGAGAAACTTTAAAAATAATAATAAGAAGCGGTTTTTAACACTGGAATTTCTGGGGCACAAAAGCAGGAAGTAGACTTGGGGGACGCTGGGAAATGGAGTCCTGGATCTTCAGAGCCCAGAAGAAGGTTAGGAACTGAAAAGATCAAAACAAGCCTGGGTCATGATGGGAACTGTAGTTCGGGGGCCTTGATGTCCAGAACCGGAAGTCGAAGGTCGAAAAGAAAGACATGGCCACACAGCATGCTGGGAACTGCAATCCCGGACCCTCAAAGATTGAAACCGAAGTCCGTTGGTAGGAAAGAAGGATGCAGCCTCAAAGCATCCTGGGAAATGCAGTCCTGGGCTGCCACAGATGAAAACAAGTCTCTAGGCAGAGAAGCAGGAAGCGATCACAGAGTATGCTGGTAAATGCAATCCCTGGGCTGAACGTCCAAAACCAGAAGTCTTTGGGCAGCCTCCACGAACTAAAACCGGAAGTTTCATGCTGAAAATAGGGAAGCCACCGCAGAGCACATTGGGAAATGCAGTCCCGTGCCACAACACATGAAAACCGGAAGTCCCTGGGCTTATAGGCAGGAATCGACCCCACAGGATGCTAGGAAATGCAGTCCCTGGCCTGAACGTCCAAACCCGGAAGTCTCTGGGCAGCGAAGCAGTAAGCGGCTGCATAGGTTGCTGGGTAATGCAGTCTTGGCCACAGCAGTTACAAAAGTTCCTGTGGGCCTCGGCTCAGGTCGGCCTTGGCTGCAATCTGGGAGCCGAAGTACTGACCCACCCACGATGATTGGCGTGAGTCTCCGCTGCCGGGTTTCCCTTGCCAGGAAGTCCTGCCATTGGCTTGGGCCCCCCCCTTCTCCACCTATAAAGATGGCAGAAATGGCTCCCGCCCAGTCGCCCTGCACTCCTCCTGGCAGGGGGTAGGGCCTGCAGTGATTGACAGAGAGGGGGCATGGCCTGCAGTGATTGACAGCAGAAGGATCAGGAGGGGGGAGACCTGGCCAAGGTCTGTGATTTCACTGGGGCCACACCCTGCATTCCCATGGGTTTTACTGTCATGACCTGCATTGCCAAGACCGCCAGGGCCGCTGCCCTGTGGGCCCTAACATTGCTGATTGTTGACCTCAGAGTGTGGTAGGAGACTCCTGCCACGCCCACCTGGGGACGAAGATGGTGAGGGGAGGACGGGAGGGCATTTCCTGCTCCCAGTCATCATTTCCTGTGAGTACACCGTCCTGACCAAGACCTGTCCACCACAGAGGCCACACCCATACTGTGGCCACACACTCGGGGATCCACCCATCCTGAATCTGTGCTTCCAGCTCTTGCACCTCCTTACCTGGGAGCTACCTTGACCCGGCTGGAGGACAGGAAGGAGGGGCTGGCACTGCTGTAGGAGAGAGTGAGGCCCAGAGAGGGTCATTGACTGTGACCTTGGACCTGCAGGGGGCAGGAGAGCTCGGGCAGGGCTGCAGCTAATGGGTGGGCCTGATGCTGAGCAGTCTGGATCAACTTAAAACCCTGTCTCCCATTTAAATATGTAAATGACACTGAAGTGTTATGCAAAGGAGGCACTAGTAATTGAGATTATGCAAATGTGCACGATGCATGCAAATCTGTGAGACTGATTGGGATTCACATTTGAATATGCAAATGAGAAAACCGAGTTGTGGGAATGCACTTTAATATGCAAATTTATGGTGCTTCACATGCTTTTGCTATGCAAATGAATGCAAGTTATCCCATGTGTTTGGGATTTTGACATTCACATATATGCATGTTATCTCATTTGGAGGTGTGGCTATGCAAATTAACCCAGGCAGTTTCTGTACTTGATGTCTTCTGAGTCTCCAGGCAGCATTTGAATATGCAAATCAGATATGCTGGCAGGGGATGGCCTCCCCTGACCCTGCACCCAATGACACCTGTCCATGTCCATCAAAGGCATCTGATAGCAAAGCTGCTCCCTCCAATCCTGCTCATGCTCAACTTTATATAGAAATACAAAAGACACAAGACAGCCAAAACAACCCTGTGCAATAAACGAACTTAAGGAGGCATCACAATCCCAAATGTCATGCTCTATTACAGAACTATAGTCCTGAAAACAGTTGGTATTGGCACAAAAATACACAGAAGACCAATGGAATCAAATTGAAAACCTTGATATTAACCCACACACCTATGAAAACCTCATTTTTAACAAAGAAGCTGAAGTTATACAATGTGAAAAAAGAAAGCATCTTCAAAAATTTGTGCTGATATAACTGGATGGTGGTGTGTAGAAGACTAGAGATAGAGCAATGTCTATTGCCATGCAAAAACTTAAGTCCAAATGGATCAAAGACATCAACATATATCCAGCCACACTGAACCACATAGAAAAGAAAGTAGGAGGTACACTTGGATGAATTGTTACAAGAGACCACTTCTTGAACATAATACCAGTTGCATAAAAAGTGAGATCCAAAATCAATAACTGGGGTCTCCTGAAACTAAGAAGCTTCTGTAAGGCAAAGGACACAGTCAACAAGATATAACAGCAGCTCACAGAGTGGAAAAAATCTTCACCAACCCCACATATGACAGAGGGCTGATCTCCAAAATCAAAGATCTTGGGAAATTAGTCACCAAAACGCCAAATAACCCTATTAAAAACTGGGGTCCAAAACTGAATAGAGAATTCTCAATAGAGGAATCAAAAATGGTGGAAAGACACTTAAGAATGTGCTCAACACGCTTTGTCATCAGGGAAATGCAAACCAAAACAACTCTTCGATACCATGTTACTTATGCGAGATGACTAAAATCTAAAACATGAATGACAGCTTATGCTGGAGAGGATGTGGATAAAGGGGAACACCCCTCCATAGCTAGTGGAAGTGCACATATGTACATCCAATTTGGAGATACCCATATTCCTGAAGAACCACCATACTGATCTCCAAAATGGCTGTACATATTTGCACTCCCACCATATGTGGAGGAGTGTCCATTTCTCTCCACATCCTCTGCAAGATAAGCTGTCATTGGTGTTTCTAATTTTAGCCCTTCTGACTAGAATAAGATGGTATCTCAGAGTTGTTTTGATTTTCATTACCCTAATGGCTGAGGATGATGAGCACTCTCTTAAATGTCTTTCAGCCAATTTGGATTCCTCTATTGAGATGTCTCTATTCAGTTGTGTACCCCACTTTTTTTTAAATAGAGTTATATGGTGTTTATGTGATTAGTTTCCTCAATTCTTTGTATTATTCTAAAATTGAGAACAAGACAAGTTTGCCAATTCTCTCCACATCTCTTCAATATTGTACTTGCAGTTGTAGCTAGAGCAATAAAACAACAAAAGGATTTCAAGGAGATACAAATTGGAAAAATTAGTCAATCTTTCACTATTTTTAAATGATATGATAGTTTTCAAAAGTATCTTGAAAAACTATACCAGAGAAGTCCTATGGCTGATAAACACCTTAAGCCAATTAGCAGGATACCAGATTAACTAAAAAAATCCATAGCTCTACTATATACAGACATTAAAAATACTGAGAAAAAAATCAAAGAAACATTACCCTTTACAATACCAACAAACAACATAAAATATCTTGGGGTAATTCTAACTAAACAAGTGAAATATCTATATAGTAAGAATTTTGTGTCTTTAAAGAAAGAATTTAAAGAAAACGCCAGAAAATAGAAAGATCTCCCATGCTCTTGGATAGGTAGGATAAACATACTAAAAATAGCAATCTTGCCAAAAGCAATCTAGACATTCAAAGCAATTGCCATCAAAATCCCAGCTCACATCTTCACTGACTATAAAAGATAATACTCAACTTTATACGAAAAAAAAAAAAAAGACCCAGAATAGCCAAAACAACCCTATAAAATAAAGGAACTTTAGCAGGCATCACCATTCCTGACTTCAAATTCTACTATAGAGCTATAGTCCTGAAAACAGCTTTGTATTGACATAAAAGTAGACTGTCCAATGGAATGGAATTGAAATACTGATATTAAACCCCTCACATATGAACACCTGATTTTTGATTAAACAGCTAACAGTGTACACTGGGAGGAGGACAACACCTTCAACAAATGGTGCTGACACAACAGGGTGGTAGTATGTAAAAGGCTACAGACTCATGTCTATCCCCATACATAAAACTTAAGTCCCAATGGATCAAAGACCTCAACATAAGTCCAGCTACAGTGAACCTCTTAGAAGAGTACATGGTAGGTATTCTTGAAGGAAATGGTACAGGAGACTGCTTCCTGAACATAGCACCAGTAGCACAGACACCGAGATTGACAATTTATAAATGGGACCTCCTGGTACTAAGAAGCTTCTGTAAGGCACTGGCCATAGTTGACAAAAACAAAATGGTAGCCTACAGACTGGGAAAAGATCTTCACCGACCCTACATCTGACAGACGGCTGATGACCAAAACACACAAAGAATGTAAAGTTTCTTCATCTTGTTTTCCCAAAGTGAACAGCACCCCATGGCCAATGACTAACTATGTGTAGTATGTAGGTGAGTAATTAATTTTTTCGCAAGAGATACACAAAGAGAAATATAAAAAAAACACACACACACTTTAAATTTTCCCCCAATGCACAATGCAAAGAAAAATGACAACTCTGTTCACAAAAGTCACTCTCACAGAGATTCCTTGTCACAAGTAACCAGAGCTGTAAGAGTATGGTTTTTCCACCCACCGCCCGGTCTTGTCCCGCCGCCGCCACCGCGCCAGCCACAAATAACACAGGGAGACTCTGTATTTGATATTATACTGATGGCCAGGTGCTAGGCTAGCTCTGTCTTAATTATTAACCCATTTCTGCTGATCTATGTATTTCTCTTACCGGGGAGCCGGCCAGCAAACTGCTTTCTCCAGACTCTCCATCTTGGTTCTTCCTTTCTACTTCCTCTTTCCTCCTTGTCTCTTAGTCCCTCCTATCTCCTTTTCTATTGGACAACAGTGCTTTATTCATTAATCAGTATGAGAAACATATACAGAATAACATCTCCCATCACAGAGCAGATAGTTTTCTGTAGATTACCAGTAATTTGCTAATTTTGGTTGGGATATTATTTTAATACCATAAAATAATTCTCTGCATTCCTAACTAATTTAACTATAGAAGAAATATTATTATTGGTGAGGTTTTTTTTTTTCAATATTCCACAAAAGTTTCTAATTTTCTCATGTGAAGACATCCTCTTCTCCCACTGTAACAAACATAATCCATGAAACCTTTTCTTCTTGACAACTAATCTCCATGCATGTCTAACTTATTTGTGTTATCACCATTATCACCAGTAACAATGTCATTCAGATGACTTATAGCTGTTGTCCACATGGTTTTCTTTATTTTTTCATATTTTTATTAAAATAAGAAACAATACAATCTTATTTTACATATCAATCTTAGTTCTTTATACCTACCATTTGTCCATGTTGCCCAGTGACACCTATATCATTCCTCCTTTTCTCCATAGAAAGGGCGAGGCTTTCTGTGGGGCACTCTTCCAGGACTTTCACATTTTTCATATTTTTATTAAAATAAGAAACAATACAATCTTATTTTACATATCAATCTGAGTTCTTTATACCTACCATTTGTCCATGTTGCCCAGTGACACCTCTATCATTCCTCCTTTTCTCCATAGAAAGGCCGAGGCTTTCTGTGGGGCACTCTTCCAGGACTTTCACATCATTTCTTGCAGGTCATATGGCCTCCACCATGGGTCTAGGCAAAGAAAATTTTCCTGTATGAGGAATGGGCTTCCATTATCTATTCATGCAGTAGGTATAAATGGTGTTTCTTTACCAGAGGCCCTATAGACTGCTGAGGCCTCCTATATGCAGGAAGACCATTTCTGTCCTTTGCTGGTTTCTACGTAGTCAATCTGGTATCCATGCACTTCCCCTTGTTCACATCAGAAATTTCTATGGCTTTCGTCGGATGGTCTTGATCTGTTTGCTCATCACTCCTCCCTCTCTTCAACTGGATTCCAGGAAGTAGGCTCAGTGCTTATCAGTACGTTCCAAATAAAATTAATGCTATGTATTTGAAAACATGATTGAGAGCAGTAGATTTGTTTCCAGATAGTTGGTAATACTAGGTGTTGCTGGTCCAAATTAGAGCAGAAAATTATATCTTGTAGAGAAATGTTGAGTTTTGGTATCCTTTTATCACAGCAGCCAGAACAGAAAGTGTGACATTTCCTTGATGAGAAGGAAACATTAGGGAAGCTTGGACAGAGATTGGGGATATAGAGTAGTCTAAGGGAGAAGGTTAAAACTTTTGGGCAATGGTAACACTCCATCCTTGATGAGATGTGTGTATTCCTAATGTACAGAAAGGCATACCTCCATGGGCATTGTGGTATATCAGAGACCTATTTGGCTAATAGAATTTCAGAACTCTTGGAATTAAGGGGACTTCCTCAGTACAAGTTCATTAGAGAGGAGTTATTGCAGAATTTAGAATTGGGTAAAGGAGTAGAGGTTTAGGAACCTTTTTTACAGGCATTTCTCACAAGTCTTTCAGAATTAGTGGAGGACCAGGGCGATCAAATAGGTTCACCCTTTGGGGCCATTACAGAAAGCCTTTCTCTAGTCAGCCAACAAATGTATAGACAACCATGGGGAAGTGTTGGCCTGATTCACAAAAGCATTTGGCTTATTGGTAGTAGTGCACAGAGAATACCAGTTTCAATACGTCATAGGTGCTCTTCCTCTGGCCTTTCCAAAGAAAATATATCCATTGGCACCAAGCTCAAAAGATGGGAACCAAACAAGCTTTAAGGCCAAGACTTGCCAGAGTTGGGTCTCTAGGCCTGCAGCATTGGATGGATTCCAGGTGTTTGGGAAGGTTTAGTGTGGTGAGGTGAATGGGGTGACAGACCTCAAAGGGTCCTCTACTTCATAGTCGCTAGACAGTCAGCTTTAGGTACCTGCCAGCCCTGTGGAAGTCAAGAAGTTGCTCCTTGTGAGAGGACAGAGGGGCTCACTGTCAAGCCTGAGGCCACACTCAATAAATCCTCAGAAATCTCACACCAATCTGAAACATAATGGAGAAGCTTCAGAACCCAAATCATGGCCTTGGGTGCTAGTGGCTAAGTGTCACTCTCTAACTGTTCACCCAGCCTTGTCTGAAAGCCACCCCAAAACCTTCAGAAACCCAGCAGCTATCTATAAGGAGTAAGGTTTTTGCTCCTGCTGCTGGTCTTGTCCTGCCACCGCGCCAGTCCCAATTAACACACAGAGACTCTGTATTTGATATAATGCTGTTTCCCAATTACTTCTCTCTTATTGGCTAGCTCTGTCTTAAGTATTAACCCATTTCTGTTAACCTAAGTGTTTACACATAGTTTCACCTTACCGGGGAGTGGGGCAGGCATCATGTCTCCCCAGCCTGTCCATGTTGACCCCTCCTTACTACTTTCTCTTTTCTCTTTGTCTCCTAGTCCCACCTATCTTGCTTTCCTATTGTCCAACAGCTATCTACTTGACCTGGCCACCAACTTGACCACTCCAACTGTTAGGCCTTCTTTAGGTCTGCTGCAATCTTGCTCCTGACCAAAACAATGCAGCCATGTCAAGACAGCCATCCAAGTAGCAGCCTCTCAGGCTGACCCAGTGCTGGTAGGGCAGTGAGATGGTGGTGTCACTGAGCTCAGGGCACAGGAGATGGGCAGATGAAACAGTTGTGAGGACAAGCCACATCAATAGGGTCTTATTCCAAGCACTGGCATCACACCTGGCAGAAGGCCAGATTAGTATGGACACAAGTCAAAGAGTAGACAACTGTGTGCACTTATGAGGAGTTGAGATTTCAGGGACAACATTCCCATGGGTCTGATATTTAGAAGATAAAGTGGAAAGCCAGTGGGACCCTTGATACTACAGCCAAAGTTACCCCTCCCTCTGAGTTAAGGTGGAAGCTGTACTACATGATATGCATCAGGGGCCACCAAGGGGAAGGTGACATCTATGACCCCTTCAAAGGAAGCAGCCCTGCTCCCCAGTTTCCTAGATGTTGATACAATGAAACATCAAAAGAATAAACATTACATCTAACCTGCCCCTTTGCCAACCAGGGCCTGCACCCAAACCACAAACCTCATCACCTCCTAAGCATCACAAGGCAACCAATTTGAGCTACCTCCAGCACTCTCACAGTCTATCTCCAGCCCACAGCCTTGCACCACCACCAATAACCAGGAAACATTCAGGAAATTTGTCTTTCATTTCTCCACGTCTGAAAGTCTCCCTCAAGATGGAATTTTTGAGTCATTGACCTATAGATTAGCCCTCAATGGACTCAGGGGTTTCTGAAGAGATTGAAGTGGAATGAGGAAAGGTAACATAGAAACTTAGGTAGAATAAGCAATTCTTGCTTTGCACACCATGTTAACTGCAGAACAAATCACCCCTGTCCTTCTCAGTGACTTCACAAAACGATCCAGGAGTCATCACAGGAAACCCTCATGGTGCCTTAATCATTTTCCCCCAGGGTTCCACACCCCTGTAACAGAAACAAGTATGCACAGACAGAGGATTTCAGCCCAAAAACTTGCATGCAAAAACACCATCTCACACAAGATGACCTAAACTGCAAACAGGTGCTCCCCTTCAGAACCAAATTTATGGACTTAGAAACTGGGGGCTGTGTGTTTTCCCCTAACTGCCCCATCAGGTTTCTCTGATGTCCACATCCCACCACATTCCATGATGAAACACTGATCTCCTTCCTACTTCAGCATCCAGGGTGGTATTGTGTATGTTGGCTTCTTGCACACTGAGCAAAATAAATGTATATTGTCAAATAATCCAGACCAAAAGAGGCCTCCCCAGTCTGACCCAGGACTGATAGAGCAGCAGGATGGTGGTGTTCTAAATCACAGGGCACAAAAGAAGTTAGGCAGATGACATATGGGTTAGGATCATTCAAGTAAATACGGCCCAAACACCAGAACTGACTTTTCATTTGGCAGATGGCATTTCCACGCTGGACATAGGGCAAAGAGCAGGCTGTGAGAATATGTGATGGATCCAGTTTTAAAGAACAAGGGGCCCATGGGTGTGATTTTTCTGAAAAAAAAAAAAAGGATAAAGGCCACAAATACCTTGGCCTTCATGCTCACAGTACCAAGCCATCTATATTCAATTGGATGCTATGCTGTATTATCTGCTAATTATCTGTTAGTATCTGCCATATTATCTCACTAAGGGAACTGTGACATCCTTGGCCTCTTCCCAGGAGGCAGGCCACTACGGAGCTTGATGTGGTATTAAGAACACAAGGAAAGAACAGACATTCAATCCAACTTGTCCACTTACCTCCAAGGCCTTTGCCCTGTGCCCACACCCTAGTCATCTTCTAAGCATCACCATGCAACCATTCTGAGCTATCTCCCACTCTGTACCATGTAGCACAAAAAATAAAAATAAAAGGACCAGAGACAGATATTGGGGTTCAGTTTTCAAGATGCAAATCAGAGAAGCAGAAGAGCCAAGCCAGCCCATAGATTTCACCTCTGCTCAGATGAAATGGATCTTCTGAGTAAAAGGCTCCCAGATTATATTTTCTTCTTATATTGCTTTCTCCAACCAAACTCCTGGAGGCATTTGCTCCGAAATTACAAAGGGAGATACCTGGGCATGTAATGTGGAGCTCTGAATTCAGAGATGTGCCAGACTGGACACTGGAAAGTTTAATCTTGAATCCTCCCATATGTTTCCCACAAAATAGACTGATCCAGCTAGCCACAAGTACAGACACACACACACACACACACACACACACACACACACACTCATGCACGCACGTGGATGAGTGCATGCGAAGGAAAAGAACTCACCACACATTATCCCAACCTGAGATGGCACTAAAGGAGTCCTATAAGGATTCCCCTACATGCAAACTCATCATCCCCTACAGTTCTTACTTTGCCACCATAAATTTGACACATCCTTATCTCTTTGAGACTGTTTATGTGCTCTCCAAGAAGTAGCTTCCTGTCCAGGGAACACACAAAGAATAAACACATACAAAAACACAACCAAAGAGAGAGACAGAGTAAAGATAGAGATCCCTTGTGTTGATTTCATAAAGTTCTTCAAGTATTGTACAGGGCAGAGCAGGACAATGAAATTTTCTATCTTTGACCTTTGGGGTTCTTCCTGTATTTAAGGGATGGTGAGCTACTTATGAAAATGCACATTGGGCCACATATTGGGTGAACTGTTTAGCAGAGTTGAAGCCTGCTGGAGCAGGTAAGGTCAGTGAAACCTTGCCTGGCTTGGATTGTACCCACAGGACTGACTGAACTGTTTGGGGAATTATTCAGTCCCCACCATACTCCGGCTGCTTCTACTCAGCATCACAGTTGCTCTAGTTCCAAATGTACTAGGTATAGAAAACCAGGTCTTATGCGTCATGAGGGTGGTTCATACCAGACCACTTGTAGGGTTCTGGGGAGGTGACTCTAGAGGAGAAATCTTTTGTAAGGGATTCCAGTCCCTGAATTACATCTGCAGCCCAGCTCAAGGAGAATTTCATGTCTAAAATAAACCAATGTAAAGCCAGAAAGGAGTCCTTGCTTATGGGGAAAATTAAAGAGGGACATACTGTGTCATATAATTTAGTTATAAATCTCATTATCAAGAATTGGTATGTCAAGTGTCCTTTCCTGTGTTTCTCAGATTCTTAGTTGTGGTCATCCTTGTGAGACTGAACATTTCTCTAGAATCAGTTTTCTCTTCACACCTATAATGTCTCCCTCTATTATGATATCTCTTTTCTTGCTTTCATCTATTCCACACCTGACTCAATCATCTTGGTCACACATGTTCTCCTTTCCTACCCCTCTCTCCCTTATCTTTCTATCTACTCACTGTCCCTTCATGCTCCTGACATGCTGGGAAGTTGATGATGCTTTCTCCTTCTGATGGGGACCTTGTAAAATTCCCTTGTATAGTTTCCTCCTTTTATCCTAATTTCTATAGTGGTGTGAATTGTAGACTGGTGATACTTTGTTCTATGTCTAAAATCCACATATGAGTGAGTACATCCCATGTTGAGCCTTTGTGAGTCAGTTATCTCACTCAGGAATTTCAAGTTTCATTCATTCACTAAAGTATTTCAAAATTCCATTTTTCCTCATTGAGTTTATTCCATTGAGTAAATGTATCATAGCTTCTTCATTCATTCTTCATTTGAGGAGCATCTATATTGCTTCCAGATTCTTGCTATTACAAATAATGCTGCTATGAAAGTAGTTGAACTGATGTCTTTGCTGATCATTTGGGTATATGCCTAAGAGGGGAATTACTGGGTCCTGTGGTAGAATGATTCTTGTTTTTCTGTGGAACTGTCATACTGATCTCCAAAATGGCTGTATAATTTTCACTCCCACAAGCAGTGGAGGAGTGTTCCCCTTCCTTGAATCTTTTCTAGCATAAGCTGTTCATGGTGTTTCTGATTTAACCATTCTGACAGGAGTAAAAATTTTTTTCAGAGTTGTTTTTGTTTGCATTTCCCTGATGCCTAAGGATGTTGAGCACTTGTGTAAATGTATTTCAACCATTTTGATTTCCTCTATTGAGAATTGTGTATTCAGTACCCCACCTTTTAATTTGATTATTTGATGTTTCTGAGTTCCTTGCACATTATGTCAGATGAGGGGTTGGTGAAGATCTGTTCCCACTCTGTGTGCTATCACAGTGTTGTCCACTGTGTCTTTTGCCTTACATATGGCTCTCAGTTTCAGTAGGTTCCATTTATTAATTATTGATCTCACTGTTTGGTATTATGACTAGGAATAACTCTCCTGTAGAGACCTGTGAAGTGCCGCACCTTACAGATGGCGCTGGCTTCTGCCCTCCACCTTCCCGATGGTGAGTACTCTCTGTATTAAACAATTCCATATTTGGCTAAAAGCTGAGAATCTGTCTTGATTCTGTGTATGTGGACCTGTCTTTTTTTGTTTTACACCGCATGGCATTCTGGGGTTGACTGCCCAAGGGCTTTTAAGCTGTGGGCTGGGCTGCCCCCTGGGTCAGAAGATTATACAAGTTTCCTGAATAAACTGCTTAAAGAAGAGTCTGAATGTTGCATTTTCTTTGCTGGTCAAAGTAGAGGCGACACTCTCCTATAAAAATTCCTTCAAGAGTACCTCAAACTTTCTCTTTTAAGAGGTTTAGGGCAGCTGGATTAATGTTTAGGTCTTTGATCCATTTGTTCTAAGTTTTGTGTATAGCGATTCACATAGGTCTCTTTGTAGTCTTCTACATATCATCGTCCAGTTTTGCCAGAACCATTTGTTGAAAATGATTACCTCCTTCCATTGTATTATTTTTCCTGTTTCATCAAAACTCAGGAGTTTGTAGGTGTGTTGGTTAATATCAGGATTTTCAGTTCCATTGGTCTACCTTTCCACATGTGTGCCAATGCCGTGCTTTTTTTGGTACTTTAGGTCTATAATAGAGCTTAGGGCTTGAAGTCGGAGAATGTGATGCTTTCTGAAGTTCCTCTATTATACAGCATTGTTTTGACTATTGTGACTCTTTTGTTGTTCCATATACTGTTGAGTATTGTTTTTTCAAGGTCAGTGAAGAAATAAATGTGCTAGGATTTTTACTGGGAATGCTTTGAATCTGTAGATTGCTTTTGGCAAAATTGGAGTTTTTACGATATTTATCTTACCAATTCAAGAGCATGGGTGATCTTTTCCATTTTCTAGTATCTTCTTTACTTTCCTTCTTTAAAGACACAAGACCATGCAATATAGGCCTTCTACTAGTTTGTTTATAGTTACCCCAAGATGTTATTTGTTGTTTTTCCTATTGTAAAGGGTGGTGATTCTCATCCTTTTTATCTTCTGTATATAGTAAGGCTACTGATTTTTTTGTTTGTTTTTATTATTCTTGTGTACTGTCACTGTTTCAAAGGTGTTTATCATCTGTAGGAGTTCATTGGTAGAGTTTTTTGGGTCACTTATGTAAACTATCATATCATCTGCTAATAGAAACAAATTGACTTATTACTTTCCAATTTGTGTCCCTTTGATCTTCTTTTTCTTGTTTTCTTTCTGTAGCTAGAACTTCAAGCACAATATTGAAGATTTATGGAGAGAATGGACAGCTGTCTTGTTCCTTATTTTAGAGGAATTGTCTTAAGCTTTTCTAAACATAGGTTAATGTTCTATGTTGGTTAACTGTATATTGTTTTTATTATGTTTAGGTAGGTTTCTGTTATCCCTGTTCTTTCCAAGGACTTTATCATAAAAGGGTGTTTGATTTTGACACTGGCATTTTCAGCATTTAGTGAGATGATAATGCGATTTTTCTGTTTTACTTTATGTATATGGTGGATCAAATTCATAGATTTTCTTATGTTGAGCCATCCCTGCATCTGTGACATGAAGCCTACTTGGTCATGGTAGAGGACTTATTTGATGTGTTCATGTAATAAATTTTCCAGTATTTTATTGAATATTTTTGCATGAATGTTCATGAGGGATATCTGCCTGTCATACTGTTTCTTGGTTGTGTCTTTGTGAGGCTTGCATATCAAGGTAATTGTAAACTAATTAAAAAATGGTAATGCACCTTTTGCTTCTATTGTGTGAGACAATTTGAGGAGTATTCGTATTAGCACTTCTATGAAATATTTGTAGAATTCTGCACTGAAGTCCTTTGGCTTTGTGTCTATTTTTGTTTTTTTTTTGGGGGTGGGGCTTGGATGGAGTTTCATGACTATTTCTATTTCAGTATGTGATCTAAATCTATTTAAATTGCTTATTTATCCTTGTTTTGAATTTGATAAGTGATAACAATCCAGAAATCTGTCCATTTCCCTTAGATTTTTTACTTTTGTATAGTACATGTTTTCAAAGTATGAACTGAAATGTTTCTGGGTTTCCTCAGTGTTTATTCATATATAGCAATTTTCATTTCAGATTTTGCTGTGTCCCATGAAGGACACAGTGACCACCGATTTTAAAAATGGAATAACTGAATAATCTCCTGATAAGGGAATCTCATCCAAATGAACCCTGTCGGGCTGATAAGTTGACACACCACCAACAATAAATAACTCTAAATAACCATATTAGAAAGTGGGGTACAGGACTTAATAGAGAACAGTCAATTGAGGAATCCAAAATGACTGAAAGAAACATAAGACACCGCTCAAAATCCTTAATCATCAGCCTAATGCAAATCTAAACAACCCTGAGAAACCATGGGATCAAGCTCCTCTAAAGGTAAGAGAATGAAGAGGAGTATATTTTATTTTCAATAAAGAGAAAGGGATTATGGCAGAGGCAATTAATTGTATTGTTTCCATTCTAGAAATTAGAAAATTGAAGCATAGAAAACAGGTTTAAAATACTCATCATTGTACTTGAAGGGCACAATGATGCTTTCATTTCCATGCTTATGTCACGATAGGCATGTTGTAGCTCAAGAGACTAGTAAATCTGGAGAACTCAAAAGAGAGAGCCCTGCTTTGTTTCTGTGAGAAACTCAGTGAGGCTGTAAGTTTAGATCATGGGTGGGTATACTCCTTTTAGCATGTGGGAGGGGCACTAGAATGTGACAGAATGTTGGTTCATAAATGTTACCTGGCAACCTTGCTTGCATTCTGTATCCTGGTATCATGGGCCACGGACCAGAGAGCAGCTTCCAGAAAGTTTTATCATGGGACACTACAGTCTCTCAAGATAACTATCTCCCAAAACTTTTAATGAAAGCATTTGATTCGCCTAAACAAGTCATAGCCACACCTCTGGAAGTGTGCCTACAGCTTTTACTGGTTACCAAATCAAAGATTACCTAATCATCAGAGAACATTGTCTGTGGAGAAACAGTTCAAAGTCTTCTGTTTATGAGTACTCTCTCTCCTAAGAAGTCAAACTATGGAACAAAAGATAATACAACTCACAATTATTCATCAAAAGGTGAGATTGCCATTGTTGACCTCCTTCAGGAAGGTGATAATCCACTTTTTAGAGTAGACTTAGTGATTATTGGATTTCAGTCCATCTCTTTTGAGGCAGCCTTCCAACATTAAATATGTGATATCTTCTAAAAACCCTGCATACAAAATGACAGTTCAGCATTTGAACATGTTACTACTCTGCTCTGCGATTAAATAAGGGACGAACCTGGGAGTTTCCCACAATCATGTGGGAGTCAACTGAGAGTCAATTGTGTGGAGTTTGGCAGAACATTTCATCCTCTGATTATGTTGTTATTTGATTATTAAAATAGGACATTAGATAATCCATGATCAGTGGATTGTGGTTACGCGATGTGGGAGGCAATTATTATAGACCATCTTAATATCAATTATGTAGTTAAAATATTTAAATGGAACACGGCAGCATCGTTCATGAGCCTGGTTTGGAGCCACCTTAGGGAAGTGGATGGTGTTACATGAACTCATTATTTGATTATTTAATTATATAAATCAATGATTAAATCGTCCATGACACCTGGAATCTGGTGCCACAGATCATCAATTACATAATTAATGTATTAAAATTGACAATCTGTGTTAATCCCCAAGATAATGTAAGTATGTGTATAGTTATGTAAACAACAATCCTCCATTACATGAAGAGACCTGTAAAGCTCCCTCTTGTGGAGTTAATGTGCAATATCATCACATTTTATGATTTATTGACTCAATTGATGATGATATCCTTCATGACAGGAGTCTGGCCATGCTTCCCTACCAGTAAAATGCTACATCCCCTATTTATTGTGACAGTTAGCTACTACTGACTTATTTAATTATTTAAATTATGTAAACGACAGACAGTGCCATCACCGATTACGGTTAGGGTGCAAATATCTGTCAGGGACAAGGTTAGGAAAGTTGTAGACATGGGCAGAGCATTTTCTAAATGATCTATGCATCTCCCAGAGTACGAGGGATGCTGGGTGATTGAGTCCAGAAGGTTGCACAGTGCCCTCCGAGAAGTAAAAGGACTTCACCAAGGCCGGCATGTTGGTCTGGGTCTTGACTACCTGCTCTTCCTCCACATCTTCACATCGGTTGTGATTTACCATGAGAAGAAGGCGTGGCGCTGGGAGGACGGCACCATCACCATCACCGAGACCTGGCAAAAGGATGACGACTCAGAACACGGAAGAACCTCTCTCTCTCAGCTATGCTGGTGATGCCCCTGCTGCAGCCATCTTTTCAGCTGTTATCAACATTGTGGATACTACTGCTATGCTAGGATTGGGCCCATTATCTCACGTCCTGCCGCACCACAACAGAGATTCAGGTGCTTGTGATGATGTCAGGCCAACAGAATTCATCAGGCAAGACAGGATGATTATCTGACGATTAACTGATGGCATTTTAAAAATGCATGATGACAGCATACATTTTCATATCTGGCAAGTCTGCCCAGGAATTGATGATACAAAAAGAGGTCAACGGCTTACATATTTAAAGATGTAATTATTAAATTCTTTCATTATATAATCTGTGATCCCTGAAATTTGATGCCACCTTGTGTGACTCAAGTGTGACAGACGATCTAACTATCTGATTATTTCAGTATTCAAATCTGTCTTTTTTCTTCTCCAGGAAGAGTGGAGTCTGGATCCACCTTGTTGGTGTTAAATTGTATCTTGTGAATTCTTTCTATCTTTCTTTATTTCATTCTTTTTTTTCTTCCTTTATTTAAATCAATGTTGATATCATTTTGTTATCTCTCTAGGGGGTGAATTATGAGAAAATA
Organism: Phodopus roborovskii; assembly: GCF_943737965.1. NCBI lineage: Eukaryota > Metazoa > Chordata > Mammalia > Rodentia > Cricetidae > Phodopus > Phodopus roborovskii. The sequence goes on along the minus strand of NW_026126751.1, from coordinate 15,320 downwards.
TCTCTTTCATTCATTTTTTTGTTCAAATCTATGATTAAGAACTCAATGAGTCTTCAGTATTGAGCAATCATTTAGGCTTCACGCATAAAACACCATCCACTTGTTTAAGGATTATTCATTTAATTATGAAAATCTGTCATTATGTATTCAGTGATCACTGGAGTTTTGAGCCTCCTTTGGGGAGACCGTTGTACCATCTAATACTAGACTTACTTCTTAACTGTTAAACTAGGAAATTAAGTAATAATTCATCATTTAATTTACGTATTTAAAATACAGGCAATGTTATGGACCACAAGTCCTTTTTGGAGTCAGATTTTGGGAGTTGATGGTGAAATATCATCTCATTACTTCATCATTTAGCTATGTAAATAGATCTTTACATCAGCGATATGTTTAGGACTTTGGTGCCATCTCGTCAGTGTTAATATAAAAGGCCCACTAATTAATTTTCAATTTAATTTTTTAAAAACATCTTATTCCAGGAAGAGATCAGTCTGACTACTCCATGTAGGATTTAAGTATGCAACACCATGTCATTTTTCAATCATTTTTCATTACATATTAATTATTTAAATCGATGAAGATGTTGTTCTTTTGACTGGAGTCATGCCATTCCTCCATGGGAGTTAATCACATGGAATTATTTAATTATCTAAGTACTACTTCCTTGACAATCACTGGAGTTTGGTTCTAATCTTTTGAAAGTTAAATAGGGAGGACTATCCAATTATTAACTTATTTGATTGCGTAAGTAATGATGGTGATAACCGTCATTTGGCTGCTGTGGAATTGACACAGCAGGAGATCGGTACAAGAAGCAGTGCCCAGAGAATGGGGGACACTGCCTTATACAGTGATTACTGATTACGTAATAGTAGATTTTAACAATCAATTGATTACATATTTTAAAAAACTATACTGTTTCGCATCATCAGTTTCTGAGAGGTTGCAACAGAACTGACCCATGAAGGACACAGTGACCACCGATTTTAAAAATGGAATCACTGAATAATCTCCTGATCAGGGAATCTCATCTAATGAACCCCTGTCGGGTTGATAAGTTGACACACCACCAACAATAAATAACTCTAAATAACCATATTAGAAAGTGGGGTACAGGACTTAATAGAGAACAGTCAATTGAGGAATACAAAATGACTGGAAGAAACATAAGACACTGTTCAAAATCCTTAATCATCAGCCTAATGCAAATCTAAACAACCCTGAGAAACCATGGGATCAAGCTCCTCTAAAGGTAAGAGAATGAAGAGGAGTATATTTTATTTTCAATAAAGAGAAAGGGATTATGGCAGAGGCGATTAATTGTATTGTTTCCATTCTAGAAATTAGAAAATTGAAGCATAGAAAACAGGATTAAAATACTCATAATTGTACTTGAATGGCATAATGATGCTTTCGTTTTCATGCTTATGTCACTATAGGCAGGTTGCAGCTCGAGAGACCAGTAAATATGTATAAGTCAAAAGAGAGAGCTCAGCTTTGTTTCTGTGAGAAACTCAGTGAGGCTGTAAAGTTACTTCATCGGTGGTATAGTCCTTTTAGCATGTGGGAGGGGCACTAGAATGTGACAGAATGTTGGTTCATAAATGTTACCTGGCAGCCCTGCTTGCATTCTGTATCCTGGTATCATGGGCCAAGGACCAGAGAGCAGCTTCCAGAAAGTTTTATCATGGGACATTACAGTCTCCCAAGATAACTATCTCCTAAAATGTCGATGACAGCATTTGATTCACCTAACCAAGTCAGAGCCAAATCTCTGGAAGTCTGCCTACAGCTTTTAAACGTTACCAAATTCAAGATTACCTAAACATCAGAGAACATTGTCTGTGGAGAAACAGTTCAAAGTCTTCTGTTTATGAATTCTCTCTCTCTCCTAAGAAGTAATACTATGGAAACAAAGATTATAAGACTCACAATTATTCATCAAAAGGTGGGTTTGCCATTTTTAACTTCCTTCAGGATGTTGATAATCCATTTGTTGGAGTAGACATAGGGATTATTCTATTGCAGTCCATCTCTTTGAGGCAGCCATCCAACATTAAATATGTGGTATCATCTAAAAATTTACATACAAAATAACATTTTAGAATTTAAACATTTTACTCCTGTGCTCTGCAATTAAATATGGGTTGAACCTGGGAGTTTCCCACAAACATGTGGCAGTCAGTGAGAGTCAATTGTGATGAGTATGGCAACCATTTCATCCTCTGACTTTGTTTTACTTTGATTATTAAAATAGGACGTTAGATAATCCCTGATCAGTGGATTCCACCATGTGGGAAGCAGTTATTATGGACCATCTAAATTTCAATTTTATAGTTAAAATATTTAAATTAATCACGACAGCATCATTCACGAGCCTGGTTTGGAGCCACCTTAGGGAAGTGGATGAAGTTACATGAATTGATTGTTTGATTATGTAATTATATAAAACAATGATTATATTATCCATGACACCTGGAATCTGGTGCCACAGATCATTTAATTACATAATTAAAGTATTTAAATTGACAATCCGTGTTAATACCAAAGATAATGTAAATATTTGTATAGTTACGTAAACCAAAAATCCTCCATTCAACAAAGATACCTGTAAAGCTTCCTCTTGTGGAGATAATGTGCAATATCATCACATTTTGTGATACATTGTTTCAATTGAGGATGATGACATCCTTCATGACTGGAGTCTGGCCATACTTCCCTGCCAGTAAAATGCCACATCACCTAGTTATTTTGGCAGTTAGCTATTACTGACTTATTTATTTCTTTAAATTATGGCATCATTGATTACAATTAGGGTGCAAACATCTGTCACGGACAAGGTTAGGAAAGTTGTAGATATGGGCCGATCATTTTCTGAACGATCTATGCTTCTTCCAGAGTAGAAGGGATGCTGGATGATAGAGGCCAGAAGATTGAACAGGGCCCTTGGAAAAGTACAAGGACTTCTTGTGATTTCTTTCTTTCTTCCTTCCTTCCTTCCTTCCTTCCTTCCTTCCTTCCTTTCTTTATTTAAATCAATGTTGTTATCTCTCTCTTGGTGAATTAGGAGATATTATCTCTTTATTCATTCAGTTTATTTGTAAATATCTATGATTAAGAACTCAATGACCATTCAGTATTGAGCAATCATTTAGGCTTCATGCATAAAACACCTTCCACTTGTTTAATGTTTATTCATTTAATTATGAAAATCTGTCATTATGTATTCAGTGATCAATGGAGTTTTGACCCTCATTAGGGGGAGACCATCATGCCAGACCATCACATCATCTAATACTACATGCACTTCCTTACCTGTTAAACTATGAAATTAAATGATAATTCATTATTTAATTAATAAATTTAAAATACAGGTAGTGTTATGGACCATAATTTGGATTCAGATTTTGGGAGTTGCTGTAACATTATTTTATTACTTCATCTCTGAGCTATATAAATAGATCTTTACATCAGCGATACGCTTAGGACTTCGGTGCAATTTTGTCAGTGTTAATATAAAATGTCCACTAATTAACTATGAATTTAATTTTTTTAAAAGCATCATTATTTCAGGAAGAGATCAGTCTGATTACTCCTTGTGGGATTTATGTATGCACCACCATGTCAATATTCAACCATATTTCATTGTATATTAATTATTTAAATCGATGAAGACGTTGTTCTTCTTGACTGGGATCTGGCCATTTCTCCATGGGAGTTAATCGCATGGCATTATTTAATTATCTAAGTACTATTTCCTTGACAATCACTGGAGATTGGTCCATCCTATGAAAGTTAAGTGTGCAGGACTATACAATTTTTAACTTATTTGATTGCATATGTAATGACGGTGTCATCTGTCACTTGGTTGCTTAGTGATTGACACAGCAGGAGTTTGGTAAAAGAAGCAGTGCCCAGAGAATGAGCGACAATGTGTTCTCCAGTGATTACTGATTACATGATAGTAGATTTTTAACAATCAAATGATTACACGATTTAAAAAAAAAACTGTATTATTTCGCATCATCAGTTTCTGAGAGGTTGCAATTGAACTGAACCATCAAGTACACAGTGACCACCGATTTTAAAAATGGAATAACAGAATAATCTCCTGATCTGGGAGTCTCACCTAATGAACTCTGTTGGGCTGAATACAGGACACACCACCAACGACAAATAACTCTAAATAAACATTTTAGAAATCAGGGTACAGGACTTAATAGAGAACTGTCAATGGAGGAATCCAAAACGACTGAAAGATACATAAGACACTGCTCAAAATCCTTAGTCATCTTCTTAATGAAAATCACAACAATGATGAGAATCCATGGGATCAAGCTCCTCTAAAGGTCAGAGAATGAATAGGAGCTTTATTTATTTTCAAAAAGAGAAAACTTTTATGGTAGAGGCGATTAATAGTATTGTTTCCATTCTAGAAATTAGAAAATTGAAGCATAGAAAACAGGATTAAAATACTCATCATTGTACTTGAATGGCATTATGATGCTTTGTTTTCATGCTTATGTCACTATAGGCAGGTTGTAGCTTGAGAGACCAGTAAATATGTATAACTCAAAAGAGAGAGCCCTGGTTTGATTATGTGAGAAACTCAGTGAGGCTGTAAAGTTACTTCATCGGTGGAATACTCCTTTTAGCATGTGGGAGGGGCACTAGAATGTAACAGAATGTTGGTTCATGAATGTTGTCTGGCTTCCCTTCTTGCATTCTGTATCCTGGTATCATGGGCCAAGGACCAGAGAGCAGCTTCCAGAAAGTTTTATCATGGGACACTACAGTCTCCCAAGATAACTATCTCCTAAAATTTCAATGACAGCATTTGATTCGCTTAACCAAGTCAGAGCCAAATCTCTGGAAGTGTGCCTACAGCTTTTACTGGTTACCAAATTCCAGATTACCTAAACATCAGAGAACATCGTCTGTGGAGAAACAGTTCAAAGTCTTCTGTTTATGAATTCTCTCTCTCTCCCTAAGAAGTAATTCTATGGATACAAAGATAATAAGTCATACAATTATTCATCAAAAGGTGGGTTTGCCATTTTTAACTTCCTTCAGGATGTTGATAATCCATTTGTTAGAGTAGACATAGGGATTATTGGATTGCAGTCCATCTCTTTTGAGGCAGCCGTCCAACATTAAATATGTGGTATCTTCTAAAAACCCTGCATACACAAAGACATTTCAGCATTTAAACATTTTACTCCTCTGCTCTGCGATTAAATAAGGGTTGAACCTGGGAGTTTCCCACAACCTTGTGGCAGCCAATGAGAGTCAATTGTGTCAAGTATGGCAGATCATTTCATCCTCTGCCTTTGTTTTACTTTGATTATTAAAATAGGACAGTAGATAATCCCCGATCAGTGGATTCCGCAATGTGGGAAGCAGTTATTATGGACCATCTAAATTTCAATTTTGTAGTTAAAATATTTAAATTAATCACGACAGCATCATTCACGAGCCTGGTTTGGAGCCACCTTAGGGAAGTGGATGATGTTACATGAATTGATTGTTCGATCATTTCATTATATAAAACTGTGATTATATCATACATGACACCTGGAATCTAGTGGCACAGATCATCTAATTACATAATTAAAGTATTTAAATTGACAATCCGTGTTAATATCCAAGATAATGTAAATATTTGTATAGTTATGTAAACCAAAAATCCTCCATTCTATTAAGAGACCTGTAAAGCTTCCTCTTGTGGAGATAATGTGCAATATCATCACATTTTATGATACATTGTATCAATTGAGGATGATGACATCCTTCATGACTGGAGTCTGGCCATGCTTTCCTGCCAGTAAAATGCTACATCACCTAGTTATTGTGACAGTTAACTATTACTGACTTATTTAGTTCTTTAAATTATGTAAACCACAGACTATGCCATAACCGATTACGATTAGGGTGCAAACATCTGTCACGGACAAGGTTAGGAAAGTTGTAGATATTGGCCGAGAATTTTCTGAATGATCTATGCATCTCCCAGAGTAAAAGGGATGTTGAATGATAGAGTTCAGAATATTGCACGGGGCCATTAGGAGAAGTACAAGGACTTCACCAAGGCCGGCATGGTGGTCTGGGTTTTGACTAACTGATCTTCCTACACATCTGCACATTGGTTGTTATCTACCATGAGAAGAAGTAGTGGCACTAGGAGGTCGGCACCATCACCGAGACCTCACAAATGGATGACGCACCAAGAACACGGAAGAACATCTCTCTCTCAGATATGCTGGTTATGCCCCTGCAATCTGGATCCATCTTGTTACTGTTAAATTTTCTCCTGTGATTTCTTCTTTCTTTCCTTCCTTCCTTCCTTCCTTCCTTCCTTCCTTCCTTTCTTTATTTAAATCAATGTTTTTATCTTTCTATTGGAGAATTAGGAGATATTATCTCTTTATTCATTCATTTTTTGTACATATCTATGATTAAGAACTCAATGACCCTTCAGTATTGAGCAATCATTTCGGGCTTCAAGCATAAAACACCTTCCACTAGTTTAATGTTTATTCATTTAATTATGAAAATCTGTCATTATGTATTCAGTGATCACTGGAGTTTTGAGCCTCATTAGGGGAGGCCATCGTGCCAGACCATCACATCATCTAATACCCCATGTACTTCCTTAACTTTTAAACTAGGAAATTAAATGATAATTCATCATTTAATTAACGAATTTAAAATACAGGTAATGTTATGGAACATAAGTCCCTTTTGGATACAGATTTTGGGAGTTGCTGTAACATCATCTCATTTCTTCATCACTTAGCCAGATAAATAGATGTTTACATCAGCGATAGGCTTAGGACTTTGGTGCAATTTCGTCAGTGTTATTATATAATGCCCACTAATTAATTATCAATTTAATTTTTTAAAAACATCATTATTCCAGGAAGAGATCTGTCTGACTACTCTATGTGGGATTTATGTATGCACCACCATGTCAATATTCAACCATTTTTCATTGTATATTAATTATTTAAATCGATGAAGACGTTGTTCTTCTTGACTGGGATCTGGCCAATCACTGGAGTTTGGTCCATCTTATGAAAGTTAAGTATGCAGGACTATCCAATTATTAACTTATTTGATTACGTATGTAATGACGGTGTCATTCTTCATTTGGGTGCCGAGGTATTGACACAGCAGGAGATCGGTACCAGAAGCAGTGCCCAGAGAATGAGGGACACTGTGTTCTCCAGTGATTACTGATTACATAATAGTAGATATTTAACAATCGAATGATTACACAATTTAAAAAAAAAAACTGTATTATTTGGCATCATCAGTTTCTGAGAGGTTGCAACAGAACTGACCCATGATGGACAGTGACCACCGATTTTAAAAATGGAATAACATAATAATCTCCTGATCAGTTAGTCTCATCTAATAAACTCTGTCGGGCTGATTACATGACAAACCACCAACAAAAAATAACTCTAAATAACCATATTAGAAAGCGTGGTACAGGACTCTAATAGAGAACTGTCAATTGAGGAATCCAAAACGACTGAAAGAAACATAAGACACTGCTCAAAATCCTTTGTCATCTGCCAAATGCAAATCGCAACAATGTTGAGAAACCATGGTATCAAGATCCTCTAAAGGTCAGAGAATGAAGAGGTGCTTATTTTACTTTCAATAAAGAGAAACGGTGTATGATAGAGGCAATTAATTGTATTTTTTTCCATTCTAGAAATTAAAAATTGAAGCTTAGAAAACAGGATTAAAATACTCATCATTGTACTTGAATGGAATATTGATGCTTTCGTTTTCATGCTTTGTCACTATAGGCATGTTGTAGCTTGAGAGACGGGTAAATATGTATAACTCATAGGAAAGAGCCCTGCTTTGTTTTTGTGAGAAACTCAGTGAAGCTGTAAGGTTAGTTCATTGGTGGGTATGTTCTTTTAGCATGTCTGAGGGGCTCTAGAATGTGACAGAATTTTGGTTCATAAATGTTGCCTGGCAACCTTGCTTGCATTCTGTATCCTGGGTATCATGGGCCAAGGACCAAGAGAGCAGTTTTAGAGAAAGTGTTATTATGGGACATTACAGTCTCCCCAAGATAACTATCTCCTAAAATTTCGATGACAGCATTTGATTCACCTAACCAAGTCAGAGCCAAATCTCTGGAAGTTTGCCTACAGCTTTTACTGATTACCAAATCCAAGATTACCTAAACATCAGAGAACATTGTCTGTGGAGAACCGTTCAAAGTCTTCTGTTTGTGAATTCTATCTCTCCTAAGAAGTAATACTATGGAAACAAAGATTATAAGACTCAAAATTATTCACAAAAATGTGAGTTTGCTATTGTTAACTTCCTTCAGGATGGTGATAATCCATTTGTTAAAGCAGACTTAGGGATTATTGGATTTCCAGTCCATCTCTTTTGAGGCAGCCATCCAACATTAAATATGTGGTATCTTCTAAAACCCTGCATACACAATGACATTTCCAGCATTTAAACATTTTCTACTCTGCTCTGCGATTAAATAAGGGTTGAACCTGGGAGTTTCCCACAAACATGTGGCAGTCAGTGAGAGACAATTGTATCAAAGTATGGCAGAGCATTCCATCCTCTGACTTTGTTGTTCTTTGATTATTAAAATAGGACATTAGATAATCCCTGATCAGTAGATTCCACCATGTGGGAAGCAATTATTATGGACCATCTAAGTTTCAATTTTCGTAAGTTAAAATATTTAAATTAATCACGACAGCATTGTTCACGATCCTGGTTTGGAGCCACCTTAGGGAAGTGGATGATGTTACATGAATTGATTGTTCGATTATTTAATTATAAAAACAATAATTACATCATCCATGACACCTGGAATCTGGTGCCATAGATCATATAATTATATAATTAACGTATTTAAATTGACAATCCATGTTAATACCCAAGATAATATAAATATTTGTATAGTTATGTAAACCAAAAATCCTCCATTCCAGAAAGAGACCTGTAAAGCTCTCTTGTGGAGCTAATGTGCAATATCACCACATTTTATGATACATTGATTCAATTGAGGATGATGACATCCTTCATGACTGGAGTCTGGCCATGTTTCCCTGCCAGTAAAATGCTACATCACCCTCTTTATTGTGACAGTTAGCTATTACTGACTTATTTAATTCTTTTATATTATGTAAACGACAGACAATACCATCACCAATTATATTTAGGGTGCAAACATCTGTCACGGACAAGGTTAGGGAAAGTTGCAGACATGGGCAGAGCATATTCTGAATGATCTATGCATCTCACAGAGTAAAAGAGATGCTGGATGATTGAGTCCAGAAGATTACAGGGGTCCTTGGAGAAGTACAAGTACTTCACCAAGGCTGGCATGGTGGTCTGGGTGTTGACTTCCTGCTCTTCCTCTACATCTTCACATCCGTTGTGATCTACCATGAGAAGAAGTAGTGGCACTAGGAGGTCGGCACCATCACTGAGACCTGCAAAATTATGACGACCCAGAACAGAGAAGCACATCTTTCTCTCAGATATGCTGGATATGTCCCTGCTGCAGCCATCTTTTCAGCTGATATCTACATATTGGCTACTACTGCTAAGCCAGGAATGGGCCCATTATCTCAGTTCCTGTGGCACCACAACAGAGATTCAGGTCTGGTGATGATATCAGGCCAATAGAATTCATCCTGCAAGACAGTATGATTATCTGACGATTAACTTGTGGCATTTTAAAAATCTGTGATGACAACATACATTTCCATATATGCCAAGTCTGCCCAGGAATTGAAGATACAAAAAAGGTCAACTGACAGATATATTTAAAGATGTAATTATTAAATTCTTTCATTATATAATCTGTGATCCCTGAAGTTTGGTGCCACTTTGTGTGACTCAAGCATGATAGACGATCTAACTATCTGATCATTTCATTATTCAAATCTGTCTTTTTCTACTCTAGAGAGAGTGCAGACTGGATCCACCTTGTTGGTGTTAAATTGTCTCTTGTGATTTCTTTCCTTCCTTCTTTCTTTCTTTCTTTAAATCAATGTTGATATCAATTTGTTATCTCTATGGGTGAATTATGAGAAATTATCTCTTTATTTATTCATTTATTTTTTTATTTATTCATTTTTTTTCAAATCTATGATTAAGAATTCCAATGACCCTTCAAGATTGAGCAATCATTCGTCACTCTAGTTAACGTGGGTGCTTTCAAGTTTTGTTTTTTACAGTTTTTTTTTTCTGAGTACTTGAATTGCTTCAGATATACAGCTTTTTGAAAGAATATTATATTTGTATACCGGGATATTAGTACATTGAGATGTTTAAAAATATTTATAAATTTGCTTTTTGATATGCAAAAGCATTTGGCAATACTTTTACAGCATTTGATTTTATAGAATGAAAATTTCATACAGTACTCATCTTGATGTTTAAAAAAAAATTCACAGAAAAATATAAATTACACAGCCTGACTGCATGATACTGCCATTTGCCAGTTTTCTAGTTCTGGTAATTAAAACCTTCATTAAGTCTGTTAACAAATCATTACCTGTACAGTTATGAAGGCAACATACATGATTTGTAAACAAAACCTTCGGGTTTTATGTTATTTACCAAGGAGTGCAGTTCAGCAAGAAAAAGAAAACCCAGTATGCAAATTTACAGAGTAGTTTACCAATTTACCAGTTCCTGTGACACAAACTGTTTTAACCTCTCGAGGTATTGTCCATAAAGCTCCACATCATTGTGTCCTGCCCTTCAACCCACAGGGGTTCCACAGGTCTTTGGCAATGCTCACATAACGCGAGGCCATGCGAAAAGTCAATGACTTACCTTCAGTCCCATGAATTATTAATACTGGAGAGGTTATCTTAGAGATTTTGTCAATATTTGGGAATGCATCAAAACCAGTAGGTCTTCTTGGTATCAGGGAAAGCAACTCGCATTCCTGAGGTCAACGGAGAATGAAGAATGACAGCAGCACTCTCATACCGAGCAGCAAGATCCACAGATGGTACTGTCCCTATGCTCTGGGCTATATAGAATCACATTTTCAGGACCAAGATGCCTGAATGACAACATTTTTTGTCCTAACCAAGTCGGAAATCCAAATCTCTGGATGTTTGCCTACAGGTTTTACTGGTCACCAAATTCAAGATTACCTAATTATAAGAGAAAATCGTCTGTGGAGAAACAGTTCACAGTCTTCTCTTTATAATTCTCTCTCCTAAGAAGTAATACTATGGAAACAAGTTAATGAGACTCACAATTATTCATCAAAAGGTGGGTTTGCCATTTTTAACTTCCCTTCAAGACGTTGTAATCCATTTTTAGAGTAGGCTTAGGGATTATTGGATTTCAGTCCTTCTCTTTGAGGAGCGATCCAACACAAATATGTGGTATCTTCTAAAACCCTGCATACACAATGACATTTCAGCATTTAAACATTTTACCACTCTGCTCGTGATTAAATAAAGGATGAACCTGGGAATTTCCACAATCATTTGGGAGTCGGTGAGAGTCAATTGTGTTTAGGTATGGTATACCATTTTCATCATCTGATTATGTTTTTGTGATTATTAAAATAGGACATTCGATAATCCATGAGCAGGGATTATACAATGTGGGAGTCAATTACTATACACTATCTAAAAATCAATTATGTAGTTAGAATATTTAAATTTATCACGATATCCTGTAGGAGACTGACTGTCCCATTCCACTGTTCCAGAAAGTTCCAGAAAATTCCAGAAAGTTACAAAAATTTTTAAAGTTCCATTTCAGGCAATTACAAATATTCCAGAGAGGTTCCAGAAAGTTTTAGAAAGCTCCATAAAATTCCAGAAATTTCCAGAAAATACCAAGGAGTACAGAATGTTCCAGGAAATTCCATGCCAGAAAATTTCTGAGAGTTTCCCAAATTTTCAGAAAATTCCATGCCAGACAGTTCCAGAAAATTCCTGGAGAGTTCCAGAAAGTTGTAAAGTTCAAGAACATTACATAAAGTTCCAGAAAATTCCAGAAAGTTACAGAAAATCCCATTGACAGAAAATTTCCTAGAGCTCCAGAAAGTTCTGAAAATTCTAGAAAGTTCTGAAAATTCCAGAGTGTTTCAGAATGTTATAGAAAATTTCAGAAAATTCCAGAAAGTTTCAGAAAGTTCCAGAATATTCTGAAAGACTTCTGAAAATTACGAAAGTTCCAGAAAAATCAGAGATTTCCAGAGTACCAGAAAGTTATAGAAGTTTCATGAAAACAATCCAGAATGTTCGAAACATACAAGGAGTTCCAGAAAGATATAGAAATTTCCAAAGGTTCCAGAAAATTCCAATCCTGAAAATTGAGAGTTTCAGAATGTTCCCGTAAATTCAGTTATAGAAAGCCACAAAAAATTCCAGAAATTTACAGAAATACCAGAAAATTCCAGAAACTTCTGGAAAGTAGAAAGTTCCAGAAAAATCCAGAGATTCAGGGAGTTCCAGAATTTTATAGAAATTTCTTGATCACATCCCAGAATGTTTAGAACATACAAGGAGTTCCTGAAAATATAGAAATTTCCAGAAATTCCAGAAAATTCCATTCCAGAAAATTCCTGAGAGTTCCAGAAAGTTCCCGAAAATTCTAGAAAGTTATAGGAAGCTAGAGAAAATTCCAGAAAGTTACATAAAATACCAGAAAATTCGAAACTTCTGGAAAGCATAGAAAGTCCCAGAAAAATCCAGATAGTTCCAAGGGGTTCCAGAAAGTTTTAGAAATTTCAGAAAAATCCCAGATAGTTCCAGAATATTCCAGAGAATTCAAGAAAGTTATAGAAAGTTCCAATAAATTCCAGAAATTTCCAGAAAATCCCATTCCAGACCATTCCAAAAAATTCCAGAAAATCCAGGCTCTATGTCCCCATTCCCAGGAGACTTGGTTAAGGTCACCTCGCACATGTTTGTTCGTTCATTCATTCATTCATGAATAATGACAAGTCCATTGTAGAGTGTTCTAGATTCACGGGTGAACTTGGCACCGGATTTATTGCCAGGAAAACACGTAGCCACCACAGAGAGCGAACATGCTCTGTGTGTCTGTGACAGTGAACCAATGACGTGTACTGGAACAATTCCGCCTGCACATGTATGGCCAAACCTAAAATAGAAATAAAAATAAAAGAGGAAATAAAAAAATTAGATAGGAAAATGAAAAATAAAAGAAATAAAACAAAATAAGAAATGAAAATAAAATAAGAAATAAAAAATAAAATAGGAAATAAAAAGTAAAATAGGAAAATGAAAATAAAATAGAAATCTCATGAAAATTTAATAGGAAATGATAATAAAGTAGAGAATAAATTTAAAATAGGAAAATAAACCTAATATAGAGAATAATCTTAAAATAGGAAATTAACGTAACATAGAAAATAAACCTAAAATAGAGAATAAAAATAAAATAAGAAATAAACCTAAAATAGAGAATAAAATAAAATAGGAAATGAAAATAAAATTGATAATAACCTAAAGTAGGAAATAAAAAATAAAACAGAACATAAAAAAATAAAATAGGGAATAAAATAGAGAATAAACTTAAAATAGGAAATTAACATAACATAGGAAATAAAAATAAAATAGAAAATAAAAATAAAACAGGAAGTAAAATACAATAGGAAATAAACCTAAATTAGGAAATATACTTAAAACTGACAATAATTTGAATTTATTGGACCTAAAGGGCGTCATGCTATCCTCATTAGGGATCTCCTCCTGTTCTATTGGTAGTAAATTCCAGAAGAGCAGGCCCTGGCAGTCAACGTGCCTCAATAGCCTCGATTTTTACAATTTCATTGACGAAATATAGGTTCTTTCTTGGTTTATTTCTGCACTGCCTAAGCCATGTAACTTAATTTATCTGATATTTTAAAAAATAAGTCTCTCAAAATATTTATATATTTTAACATTGTAGAATAAAATATAATCAATATTTCCACCTGACGAAATATCTGGAAATGGTTGTTCACATATATATTTATTTCATTAATTTTTAAAATTCTTTTCTGTGTCTTCCTGCATCCTGAAACACTTTCCAACGTTTCCCTTTCATTATTAATCACCTCCTGCACAATTTTTTAATTATATTTTATTTTATAAATATATTTTAACTTCATTTATTTTTCACATCATCACATGCTAGAACCAAAGCTCATCTCCAGCGTGGAAATCAGAAAAAACCAGTGAATTTTCCATTTAAACAAGAGAAATAGATAAAAATTTTGTATCCAGCTTTCATTTCCAAAAAAAAAAAAAAAAAAGTGCATCTTGGGCGTGAGAGTTTAAATCATAATTTAGGGGCAGATATTATTATTTAAAATTCTGAACTGAGGTATGAAGAAGTCCTCAGATGTTTTCAGGCGTTTTAGCTTGCCATCTTAGTTTTCTCAGGGATATCTTTTATTAAATGAAAGAGATGATTGGCAGTTGGGAATTAAGGACTAAAAATCTTCCTCAAAATGTCTGGTATGTGGACATAAAAATATGATTATTATTTGTCTCTTGCTTTGCCGTCTCCTGTATTTCCCAGTGCAAAGAACCACTTGTTTTTTTATCAAAATTAATTTTGTTTCTATACATTAATGCTGTAATAAACCCCACCCCTAAATTTAATAATAGCAATGTTATATTAACGAATTTATAATTTAATGAAGTTTATATCAGTAAATATTTTTTCAACCTTAAGGTATTCATGTAAATATATACATTAATTGGATTAATATTAGATTTTTGGTTATTTGCTCTTACCGCTTTTGTCCTTCTATTTGTGTTTCATCTTTTTCTATATTTCTGCATTGGTAAATATTATACCCTTTGCTATTTTTTACTTACTAAACGCTTTTAATTCATAATTTTATTCTTACGTATCATTCTTCTTCTTTGTAAAATTTTGTTCTTTATCTTTTCAAAATTTCCACCTTTTCAATATTACATTTTTTTTTATCTTTTATCTGTTAAATCTTTTTAGATAGGCTCAGATTTCTTCGTCAAATTTTCATGATGTGGTTGCAAGAGAAATAAACAAAGGTATTTTGACGTGTCTGGCAATTTTAAATTCTTAGTTCTTTTTAACTTTGTCATAATGCCTTAGAGTAATATCGAGAGAATTCAAACAGCCTTGTAGGGATTGCATTACATGTGAATCCAACCTTCCACAAGATTGAATGAGTAGAGATTGAATATATTTTCCAAGAATTCCAAACATTACATATCTCAACCTGGCCTAGGGAATTCCCAGGTGAGCCAGTAGTGAGGATGTGAGTGTGCTGTGCA